>NC_040023.1:27607458-27619101 GCF_000972845.2 Larimichthys crocea
AACCAGGCCTGGGTTTCCAGACTCATCTTAGCTCTAAAAACAAAAAACACACAGAGAAATAATGTAAAAGGTTTCTCAGTTGTGTCATATCAGTGCTAAAATGATTCAGGATGTTGAGCCCAGGCCTCAGAATTATACATTAGAGGGTTCATTTCCAACAAAGACAAAAAAAAAAAAAAAAAAAAAAAAAAANAGACAAAAAAAAAAAAAAAAGAAAAAAAAAAGCTAATAATAAATACAGAGCAGAACACAACAAAGGTTCCTCTGTTACTAATACATTTGGCAAAAAATAAAAAAAGAGGAAATAGTGAATCATATTGCCTGGTCCCTGTTTGGAGTTCACTTCTGGAAAGCAGTAACATTAAGATTCCTGCATGGTGTTGCATCCGTGTTGTGGAGCCAAAATCAAAGACTAGCGAAACTGGCACAGTGGTTTTATTTTGAACCTACACAGATCAATGAGACAGCGACCGAATACACGTGGGCTGCCTCTGTTACAAGTGGTGAGTGAGTGAACTGTCAGCAGTCTGCGGGTCGCACAGGGAGAAACACCAGCATTCACAACCTTAACATTTCTTACATGGCTGCACTTTGGAAACCTCTTAATACTCTTAACACAAACCCTCTGACAGTCAGTGACACACAGATCTCTGTTTTACTCAAAGGTTGCTTTTATGGAGGACATTAATCCCAAAATAACACATCCCCTTTACAAGGGAAGAACAGAAAATGCAGGTTAAACTGTAAGCTATGGTTGTTAGTTTAGTGGAGGAAAAGATGTTAAATAAAAACAGCGTCTGTGCAGCACTTAAGGTATTGAGATTTTATATGTCAGTCTGTATACAGGAGTTCTTGGGCTGCTGCTGGGTTTGGGTTGGGTGCTGTGGTTGTTGGTGGTTGTTGTTGGTTTCTTTTAGCAGCTCTCTGGTGTTGCTTTGAGAGTCCAGCTCAGCGGGGCACACCAGGTTGACGTTCTCCTCTGTGATGAAGCAGAGAGGGGAGAGCTCTGCACCGTGGCCCAGGGAGGAGGTGGTGGAGGTGGGGGAGTGGGGTGTGATCACAGCTCCATGTCCCTGGGAGGAAGATGAGGAAGCGGGGCAGGTCTCCAGGCGGTCGTTCTCCACCTCGGGTAGGGGGCTGACAGTGGCGAAGCGCGTGTGGTAGTCGCCTCCGCTGGAGCCGTGGCTACAGGACGTCTTCATGCTTTCCAGGTCGGAGCAGCTGAACTCAGAGAAGTGGCTGGAGTGGGAGTCGGCCACTGATGGCAGGCTGCCGCTCAGCGAGGGAGAGTCGAACTCGGAGGAGTTGGTGCTGCGCTGCTCCAGCAGCTGAGCGTCCATGTCCTCTCTTGTCTCGTTGATCTTGGTGCCTCCTCCGCCTTTCTTACGCAGCTTTCCTTTGCTCTTTTTGCCCCCAGAGCTGGAGGAGGAGGAGCAGGACGCCTCTTTGGCCCACTTAGTGGAGGTCCCTTTGCCTTCTGAGGAGGTGCAACCGTTGGAGGGGCAGGTCCAGCCGCAGCGGCCAACATGGCTGCCGTCATCTACGCTGCTGCTGCCGCTGTGGTGCCGTAGTTTGCCGGGTTTGGATTCAATGTCAACCTGGACCTCCATACTGTTCCCATCTCTGGAACGTGGGAGGAAGATAGACGCGTGAGACAAAGTACCACAGTGCTGATCATTTCTAAGAAGACAAACAATGCCAGTGCACGGACTTATCCAGACAAAAGGTAAACAGTGCTCACCTGTCGAGGGGCATGTAGGCGTTAAGAATGGATCCAGCCATTGCTTTGGTGCTAGCGTTGTCACTTATTGTACCCAGGCTGACAGTGCCAGACTCACCGCTCAGACTGCAGCGCTCCTTCTGCACATCGGCCTGCACCTCCAGCCTGACAACACGTGAGGAGAGGTGGATGTAGACACTGCACCAACATTTATATTTAATTTAATTTCATGGGATGTGTTGCTGTTTCAGTACCTGTTTAAGTAATTGACCATGGCACTGCCAGAGAGGCTGCCGGTGATGCTGGCTCCAGCCAGGGCCATGGTGGACGCCGTTTCACTCAGGTTGTCCCTGATGGCTCCCAGGCGGTCCATGTGGCTGCCACTGGCACTCAGGCTGCCTGTCATCCCCCCAACACTGCCTTCACCTATACTGGGGTTGTTCCTGGTGTCTGCCACAGATGTAGTATCTATAGAGAAGATACAATAGTGAAATAACAGTTCATATATAAAATGTAATCTCTTGCAGGAACAAAAAGCAGTGCTGTGTTTGTTTGATAAAAATAAAAATATGTGTGTCTAAGAAGCAGTGGGCTTCTAGTCTCACAGAAGAAGCACATTCTTTCAGTGAAAGAAAAGATGCCAAAGAACACTTGACATCAGCAGCAGATTTCATCAGGCCTTGGCGGTGTATCAGTCAGCAAAAGGCAAATTGTGCCGTTTTCTTACTTTGGCAAAAAAACATGCAGGATAACTTTTGGGGTGTCAGTGTAATGGAGGGTGGGGGCACTGGAGCTTACCGGTGGCAGCTGCCCCACTGCCGACATTCATGTCATTCTCGTCGTCAAACTCAATACGGACTCCTTTGCCATTCCCAGCTGAAACGCCACAACCTCCACTACGGCACAGTGAGATGGGCACCACACCATAGACGTAAGCTAGCATGATGGGAACTCCAATGCCTGTGGGGTCAAAGAGACACAGAGAGACCATGGGCATGTCAGACCAAGGCAGTGAAAAAAAAAGAAAAAAGAAGAAAGAGTGCAGACCTCACCTCCTTCAACTTTACCATCTTTATGTAACAGCTCATGAGAAATCTAATTCACTTTAAAAACAAACTTTTGCACAATATGAACCAAGATTAAACAAAAGAAATTCCTGAAGTCAGCAAAGTCAACCGAGGATATGTCAATAAAGATCTGCAGGCATGCAGAGAGCTAAAGCAGAGGCGCACACACATACACAGAAAGAGGAGGAGGACGTAGGAGAGGTTGGAGGAAAGACTGACCGACAGTGACTGCAGCCACCACTGGAGACACGATGACAGAGAGAGTCACTCCACCAGCGATCACCAGGTTCCTCTTGTGGTTGGAGATATCTTTGCCTTCGTAGCGGTTATGGATCTGACAGAGAGAAGAGGAGCATTGAGTCACAGTGAGGGAGAGGAAACTTCAGTTCTCACAATGAGCATCAAAACTAGGACTGTGACCATAACGATTATATTCATTCTCAGACTAAAGAAAAAGTGAATATTCACATTTGAGAAGGTTAAATGAAAGAACAACTAATCGATTAATTGGCTAATCGTTGCAGCTCATTCTTCTTTTCTCACAGAGACTGCTTGTTCATTACATTCCTATAACCTTTCTGCTTTGTTAGTACAAGTACAAGTAGTACAAGTACAGCTAATGTGACACATGACACATGACCATGATGCCAGTAAACAGCCACAGCCTTGGTGTAGTGAGTCACCGGGCTGAAGATTTAACATGAAGACTGAACAGCTACAGCTACATCCACCCAGTGTGTGTGTGTGTGTGTGTGTGTTTGTGTGTAGAACGCAGGTGATTCATGCTCAGATGTTTCACATGTCATGTGATCACTCCTGAATGTGGTCTGGTTTTGTCGGGGGAAGAAAAGTTTGTTGGCTCTGGCCTCTTCTTGGCAGCCGCGAGAGGGGAATTCTGGAGAGTCTGAATACTTTCATTTCGCTGTAATGTGAAATTCTTATTGGACAGGCAGAGACTGATGAGGGGTACTAAGTAAGACAAGGGTGTGTGATAAGGGTGTGAACACAGACACAAAAGCACACAGCACAGGTTACTGACAAAACTGAGAAAAATACATGACCTGCGTGTTTAACAACATAACTAGTTAGTTACTGATTGATGCAGGGCTTGGTTCTGATCTTCAGCATATTTATTTCCACAACTGATAACTGTGATATGAATAGTTATATAACTAGGGCTATTTTTACAACTGAACAGATAACACTTTAGAGTTGTGCTTTGTGGAAAAGAAGAGCAATTATTCAAACCCTGAATGAGAATGAATGAATGAAACCTTGTGCCTCCATAATAACATTGGAACAGAGAGATCCTAATAAGTCAAGGTTGTGCCTCATTCATGCAGTAAAAAACTTCAATAAGCCTCACCTTCCTTCCCACATAGACAGGGATGCCAATGATCATGGCTGGGATAGCTATGCCGGCGATGAGCGCAATTCCGACAGGGGCACCCACGAGTGTTCCCAGTTGCCAAAGAATCTTCTTCTTCCTGCTCCATGGCTTCTTTCCCCAGAAAGTACAGCCTGACGGACTGAGAGAGAAGTAGAGGAGAAAGGAAAAAAATGCAGAAAAACTTAGCTATACTTTCACATTTTTTTATTCATACGGTTGTTACTGCTAGCTACAAAAATACTATATTTTAAATTTAGGTTGGAAACTTCCAGCGGTAGAACAACCACTTGCTGGATGAGTTCCCTGACTCAAAACATAACTTGTATCAGCCCACCACACCAGCATGTGATTGACTTTAAACATTTTCACAACAGTAAGTAGAACTGTCTCCACTGGCCTGAGCTGGGTTTGAATCACGACCACAGTGATGATGGGCATGATGAGGACATCCAAACAGTGATTTGTTTGAATATTAAATGCTGCCACTTTACATGATGTCCAGCTTAACTGCGTGTGTGTGAAGGTCTATGTATGCATGCTGATGTACTGACCTCAGGTAGTGCAGGTCTGAGATCTCCTTCATGCAGAGCCAGCAGAACTCACAGCCACAGACGGCGCAGGTCATGTGGTTACAGCTGCCGTCGTTCATCTTGATGATGTAAGCAGCACAGCGCGGACATGGCTTAATGTCATCAGCTGAAAAGACAGAATGATAATTTCATAATTTTACTATGTGTAATTTAGTTTCGTTTACGTACTACTGACAGCTTGGGCACGGGTGAGCAGTTAACCATCAAGGAGTGAATATGACAAGTGAGAGTACATTCACCATCCATTAACAAACTGAGCATCAAGCTTCTTACAGAAACTTTCAATCTTATCTCATCTAAATTTAGGGTAACTTTTGGATTTTTTTAAACTACAGAAACATGTGTCCTAATATGATTTAGGATCTTATCCAAGGGTAGGAATTTAGCTCTAACAAAACTATGCTAAAGGAAGAATTTTCTGAATGATGATTCAAAATACATGCCAAAAATGGCAGCACTACTGTCATCACTTCTTCATAGCAATGACCGTGAAGATGAGGAACAACATGACAGAGAAATATTATGATTGAAAGGATACTCAAACCGTATAATAATAAAGTTTCCTTGGCCATGTTTTTATAGAAATATATCAACAGCTATGATGATTTATATTGAATTTGATCATCTGCAGTCATCAAAACGTCCCCCCCAAAAAAAGTTGGATCTCCTCAAACATGATTAATGCCTCAGACACGTCAAAGCTAAAACTGAACAGCTAGCTAGATAAGAACAAGGGGGAAAAAACGGCTTAGTTAGTTGTTGTGTGTGTGCTAGGAGTGATCTGACAGAGATGTACAAGATAACTGGAGAAAAAAAAAGCTAATCAGTCTTTGTGTGTACGTGTGTTGAGTGAGACAACCTGCAGCTCCACTCTCTTGGCTGTAGCTGAGCGAGGATGAACGGACTGTCCTCAGACGCAGGCTCTGGGCTCTCTGTTGACGTGCTGCGTCACAGGTCTGGTTAGGATGCCACAGCTGCTTACAGTGGTAACAGAACTCTGTACCGCAGCCCTCCCTGCCACAAGTGATCTTAGGACAGCTGGCACAACCGAAGGCAATCACTGCATACCTGAAAGAAGACAGACATCACATATAATTAGAAAAAGATTTGCATAATGAGTCCTGTCTAAATGTGCCACGGTCACATGAAAAACACTGGGATGGTTTTCATGTATTATAATAATTTAACCACAGTGAAGTGAAGTTTCTGGACAATAAACATTATTATAAAGATATAAAACACCATGTTTCTATTACATATGCAGGGCCCCAAAAATCCAGTATTGGACTTTCCAGTAAAATATAAATGTGTGTAATAAATGTAATAAATAGTATGTTGTATCTATAACCGTGTAAGATGGCCCATGATGGACCTTTGTTTTCTCTGATGGAGAAACATCCTTAAATGATCGACAAGGTGGCAAGAAAAGACATTTTAAATGAAGGCCTAACACATTAAGAAACACCTTTTTTCTAAAAAGACTGATCTTACAAGAAAAAATATATTATAAATCCTATTTTTACCACAAGTGGGGAAGGGTGCTATTTCAAATAGCAAAGAGACTGCTGTCCAGCTGGTAAATGTCATGACGAATGTGATGTTGATCTGGACGGGGACAGAGACTGGAGCAGGATCTACAGCTGTCTCCAGTCTGCCAGGCTCCCCCAGTAGCTGCATCTTCTGCAGTTGCATATTTATGTTGACAGTACATCACAAATCCAAACAGTGATTTGGATGCTTTCAGCACAATGCAGGAGGCAAAAGCAGTGAGCGCTGACAATGACGATGTTCAAAAATAAGAGATGTTCATCTGTTCAATGATGACAGCCGGAGAATACTGGCTAGCCAATTTCCAGAGGGAAACCCTAGAGTGTGTGACGTAGGTGTATCTGATTGTAGCAGGAGCCTCCCAGCCCCTCTGTGACTGACCCCAAGATTAAGTTTCAATCACAAAGCCATGGGGACCCTGGGAGACTTCCTCCGCTGTGGATCAGTTTACTCTGCTGAGGACTGTGTCTAGAATGCAGACAGACAGTGAGGAATCGCAAAGACATGTCAGTCTTATTTAAAATCACTTTCTGTAAACCACAGGCACTAAACACTCCACAGACAGGGGATTGGAGCGATATTAGGAAAAAATAGAAGACCATGGCTTCAGTGCTGTGGTGTGTGTGTTTATTATTACACCAGATCATCTTAGATCACAGCAGTTTCTGTAAAACCACTTTTAAAAAAATCCCACATGTATCACGCCAATAACTTTAACATCAGTGTCCTCTTCTATAAGTACATATCTTTCCTTCCAGAGAATGCAGCCAAACATGTTTATATTAGACTACAGCAGTGACACAGATAAGTCAATAAACAACTACATAACCAATGATAACACTGTTCTATTTAATAAATCTTAGATTAATACAGCTGCTGTGGGGTATTTTGAGAAAGTCTAAATAGCAATACATCAATAAATGCTGATAATATAAGGCTTTTGCTTTTGCCCTGTCCCATGATTCACTTGGCTGGATGGATGGGAACCTCTCTAATCCATGTACAAGGTGCATTTCTGGGCCAAATTAGAGCAGACTGAAGCTCTTGTTTCCAGGAGGACATCATGGGTCTAAACGTGCCTTCTGTGCATGTCCCAAAACTTCTCTGAAACAATGCACGTAACAAACTCAGTCATAAACTGTGTGATGTTGGCCGAAGCCTCTGAGCTTCAGGAAAGAGGAACGGGTGAGCGGAAAGGACAGAGCACAGCAAAAAACTGCAGAGAAATCTAAAAAGGATTAAATAGAAGAACACTACTTTTCTTTGAGCCACTCTGGAGTGAGAAAATAAAATCGAGCCTCTCAGCATTACACACACATTTGCTGAAGGAAAATCTGTTCTAAAGATAATTACAAACAGCTAAACAGTGCAGTGATAAAGTTCCAGTGAAATGGAAAGCTATTACAGTGCTATTTTCTTCCTCATTTGTTACATGTTTCCTGTAAAAAAAACAGGCACACAGGGAGGAACTCAACTTTTCTTGATTGGGGTTTTCCAGTAGTCAATAGTGCTGAGTGTGCGTTACATGCCGACCACTATGCACTGCAGGTAGTGCTATGATCTAATGTCAGCGTCTACCTTCCAGTGAACACGGCTGGACCTGAGACCCGAAATCTGCAAAACCAATGGTGGCCAGTTTGGCAGAGAATACAGTAGTCTACAGAGGAGGTTTGGCTCCTGGCATCCCGGAGCTGAGTTGCTGCATGGCTGACCGAGCTAACAACAGTTTGCGGTTCACTACATAGCAATCTGCCCATCAGGAAAGTCCATAAATCAGATATAGTTAAAGCTGAGCAGCCAGAGGACAACAAAGGGAAAACCAACAGATATATTCTGAAGTTATAAAGTTGTGCTTTTGTAAAGTAATCAGTGAGGCGGGATGAGTCATCACCAACTTTTTATGCCATTGCTGGGCCAGGTACTGGAGCACAGGTGACATATAGACACTGATTTTGACTTCATGGGGAGTTTAAGGTAACAGCCAGCTGAACACACACATACATTCTGACCTGTGTGTGAGCAAGTGGCTATGTGATCTGTTTACAGACTGACAATATGTCTGATAAGTTTGATCAATTGCTACCGTAAAGTTTCAAATTAAATTTGCTTGTAAGAAAAGAATACACTGTGGTCTGTGTCAATAACTGCTGCCACAATTAATTCAACACTCTATTTGGCAATATGCCACTGATCAGGGTGAATGAGTGGCAAAGGAGAACACAACATAAAAGTTTTAGCCAAGAGTCAACCAAAATGCTTAAATGAAGGTTAGGTCCTGCTGCTGTCTAGCTCCAAGCAGAGCAACAAAGTTGATCCAGTGCAAACAACATTGTTTTATTCTGCAGCTATGTCAACTTCTCTCAGAGCACAATAAAACACGTCATGCCTCGTACATTTTTCCCCTCGACGTGTATTGGCTACTATTCTGGTCAAGGTCACAAAACAGGACATCCCACAAAACAAAACAAAACATCCAGCTGCCCAGGTATTCAAGGTTACTATAGCTTGAGAATGAGGTACAAACAGTACTTTGAGATAGTCTAATGGGAGGGAGGGCCTTATAGCCACCTGACCTCAAACAATTCCTGGAAGAAAAGGAAATGGCTGTGAGAGTCAGAGTAAGCAAAGAGGGGGAGTTTTTAAACATTACAGAAACTGCTTCATTAAGATAGTGACTGTCCCAAATGGATTAATCTTCTCAGGCAGCAGTGTGGACAGTGCCTGCATCCGTGCAGCTTCATTCCTGGTTTAGGGCTGTTGCTAGGGTTGGATCGATGTTCAAATAGAATAAACGGATAATTTAAAATAATACCAAGTTTACCAGGTCAAGCGAGCAGATCAGCACAAGGCTTTTAACTTTTGCCGTTACTGACTGTACTTAGCTGGCTGCTTCTTGTCTCTTTGTGATTTGACCCAACAGCTCCTAATGACAAATGCAGTTTGCACAAAATTAGATCGGTTTGAGCTTGTACACTAGCCCAGATCAGCCCCCGTAGTTGTTTCCATATTACTGTGAGCCTGACAGAGAGAACAACAGGTCAATAAATGTAAAGCCTGGACTCCTCCTTACTTTTAGTTATAAAAAGAAAGCATTTAGGGCAGTTTAAGACATTTATTCAACTTCATATTAAATCAGGTGCTGATTTGATTTGTCAGAGTCACCATTTGATCCTGCAGGGACTCTACAAAGACAGTGTAGTGACAGCGTGGGGGGACTGGGTGGAAGTAAGCCAACAAGCCATCACTCAGGAAGGTGATTAGACAGCACAACTGGATTACTGTTAGTGGTGCATGCAGTGAGTTCGACAGAGAGAACTGCAACAAATACAGAAAGACAGGTAGGGAAGGAGACATACAGCTGGTACAAACAAGAGATGGGCAGGCAGAGACAGGTAGGTGGACCGTGGGTCTTCATGTATGCATGTGCGTTATGTTATTAGACTGTAACAGATCAAGCATTGTGTCAGAAGAGTCAGATATCCTGTTAAATATTTGCTTCTTCTTCCCAGTCCTTCAAAAAGTTTTTCTAAATAATTATTTCATGATTTGCTTCAAACAGGCAGATGTTCAGTGCAGATACAAACTAAATGATGTCGTAGTGGGGGCTTACTAGGGTGTTGTTTAGCTCAGTCGGTAGAGTAGCCGAATGGGGTGTCTGACATCATTATGTGAAGGATCCCTATCGAGATCTCTTTGTTAAAGAGTCGTTTAACCAGAAACAGCAGTTATATCGCTGTGCTCAAAGCCACTGGAAGTAATTGACATTTTACCTCATAACGATGAAACTTCAAACTCAACAGAAACAAAATAAAACTCACCAAAACCCTTGGTTAGTTTTTCTGCTATTCCAACAATCACCAACTCTGGTTTGGTCGAAATAAACTCTTAATTCTCTTAAGTTACATGTAAAAATGTTCAGGTACACACGGTTTCTGTTTTAACTCACTCAGAGAACACACAAATGTTCAGGTTTACTACCACTGGATGTTCTGTGGATGTTATGTATAAAAAGTTATAAACATTTTCATTTGCTCAGTAGCAACAGGAAAGCATACTGCAGTCATGTTGTAATTACCATTTGAAACAAATGCTGGCAGTGCAAGGTGCAGAACATACTTCAGATGAAAAACTTTGGGTGTGTAAGCTTATGGCCTGGAAAAAACTAATACATGTTTACAGCCAATGTTGCCACTCAGGCTTGCTTCAGATTCTCACCGTATTGCAGCAAAAAAATTCCCCTGCGACTCAAAAAGCATGTTCTCCATAGACCACCATTATAAAAGTGTTGACATGACACACATGCTGGAAAACACTATCTATAGAGAAAACCCTAACTTATCATTTGTCAGTCATTTATATGACAGGATGAGTGTAAGCTACATCAGAGTATGTCATTGTGACGGTGTATTTAAATTCACTTCTTACCCACAGTCCGGTGCAGGGCACCAGCGGCAGTCAGGGTCAGCCACAAGCCACCTCCTCAGCATGAACTCCTCGTATTTGTCCATGAGCGCCCGGTCACCCAGGATCATGCGGATGTCGTGCGGGTTAAAGCGCTCGGAGCACTCAGGGCAGCTGATGTTGACACGTGACTCTGAGATCTCAATGCGCAGGTACTGGCGCAGGCAATCGATGCAGGAGCGGTGGTGACAGGTCATGATGTCAGGGAAGCTCTCCCTGGAGTGGCGCAGAAGGCACAGCGGGCACTCCAGTAGCTCAGTCCCCACCCCGGCCCCCACCTTGGAGGAGGAGGAGGAGGTAGAGGAAGAAGGCCCTGAGGCAGATGAGGTGGAGGCGGCAGCGGCAGCGGCAGCGGCAGCGGCAGCAGCAGCAGCAGCGGTGGCAGCAGCAGCAGCAGCAGCAGCAGCAGCAGAGGCAGCTCCGGTCCCAGCCACAGAGTAGAAGGCAGAGTTCTTGTCGTTACACATCTCAGAGTGGATGCTCTCGATGCTGGCGATGCCATCCACCCCTCCGAGCCCTCCGGGTCCAGAGTGCTGGAGCTCTCGCGACCTCTGGCGCCCTGATTTAGCCTCCCGACCTCGCCTTCTGAAAAGAGCGGCGAGGGAGAGGCGTCTCTTCTTGGGGGCCTTTTTTACAGAGGGCAGAGAGATGGAGGAAGCGGTGGACTGCAGGTCCCGATCGGAGCCCATCACTCCACCGATGCCACCACCCAACTGCTGGTGCTTCTGCAGGCTCATCTCTCCGGAGGGAGGGGAGGGGTGTGCCAGCGGGGAGCCAGGGCTGGGTAGCCTGTCCCTCACATGTGCAGGGAGGTCTGGGAGAGGGATGGGGCTGGGAGAAGGGGTAAGGTGGTGGATGGGGGAAGGG
>NC_040023.1:27619168-27620921 GCF_000972845.2 Larimichthys crocea
ACAGGGCTCCGGAGGGCCCGTCTGCGTTTAAGACATGGTGGCTTCTCCTGATCAACCTCGTGGTCACATCTAATAGCCGGATTTTGGCGGAAGGGTGGGGGTCACCTGCTGCGAAACTGATGCAACAGAACCTGGAGACAGCACAAGAAAAAAAGAAAGGAATTAAATATTGGTTACTTTTTTCATTTCAATAACTACTTGGTCACAATGACAATGCAATAAAACATAATTTTTCATTCAGACAGATGTTCTTAAGATGTAAAAGCAACTAAAACATTTTTGGACAGCATCAAAGTTAACCTAAGACAATAAATCAAGTCACATCCTGAAGTTCTCAAAGAGAAGAGACATTTTTCATTGCGTTTGACAGTTTAGTTCATGGTATCGCCTTCTCTAAACATGGTGGTGAGGAGGAGGACAAGGAGGAGGACAAGGAGGAGGGGAGAAGAGTTTAATAATTTTCCCAGCTGGAGGCAGACAGTACCTACACCATTCTGTCAGGAATGAGTTAATAACGGTGTATTACTGTTGAAGAGAATCGTGTACGTGTGCTTCCACAACAAGGACAACAACGCACGCTTTCCTCTCTACATGACTTCGAGCAGCATTCCTTTTTTTCTTTTTAAGCAAACAGTTTGTCGTGTGTTTACGCTCATGCTGAATGCATTTTATCTCTTATATAACATTTGTAAAGATTTACGGTACCATTTAATACATTCAATAACAGGATGTGCATGGCAGGGCTGTGTATTGTGGTTTGAAATACAAACAAAGATAAACTCATAAAAAAAACACTGCTCTACAACTCAACCAGCTGTGTCCCTTTAGGTTTAAATGTCTATGTCGGAGAGCAGTATGATTCATAAAAAAAAAAAAGGTCCACACAAGGTCCAAATGCTTTAGAAAACTCAAACACACAATCTCTTGCTATGCGCTTACAGCAAGTCTTGTCTGTTATCATGTCTCTGTCCACAGATGTGACCTTGAGATGTGACTGAAAGCTCAGAAAAAAAGATTGAGATTTTCTCACTACATACAGATGTGAGATTCCATAATGCCATCCTGGATGTGGATGTGAAGGTCAACAACCTTTAAGTTCAGTTCCATTAGTACTGTAAATGAAAGTTTATGTTGGTGTAGGCGATGAAGCCTCATCTTACTTGTGGTGTAAACTCTTATAGTAGGAATAGTGATCATACTTTGACAGGTTGAAAATATAAGATCTAAAATAAATATGATGGCACATTTATGTCAGTGCAGTGCCAATTCTGCACAATTAATTCCCTGAGTGTGTCCTGCCGATACTCAGCGTATTCATTAAACACTGCGGTATCTCAATGCATCTGTTGGTTCTTAACGTTTTGCTCAATCAGTATCACAGTTGGCAGAGTGCACGTTTGCATAGCTGATCAGTGCATCAGTCACAGATCTGAGGGGAGAGGACAGAAGGTTGACAACCTTGGACAGTATTGACGCACGGCGCTCTGATGTGACTGTGAAATCAACAGTGGCAAGGCCTGTGCCCAGACCGTCCTCTGCTGATAATGGTAAACGGGAGAAAGTGTGACAAGAGTGGTGTGCTTTATTAGACCGGTTTCTGATGCAGCACAATTTGAAACTGCTATTACCATAAATCACAATTACAAAGGATGTTGCACAAATGGATCATATGAAGTCAAACTGCAATAAGGAGTATGTGTCGCCTCTAACTTCTTCAATTCCACCCCTATTTATAATAAACATATTTATGAAT
>NC_040023.1:27621019-27638774 GCF_000972845.2 Larimichthys crocea
TATACCTACAAGACCAAAACACTGCAGCAAAGTTTAACAAAACAGGAATCAGTGTGTTAACGGATAGTTTGGTATGGATGGACCCATTGTCCAGCATGAAGATCTAAGATTTAAGTAAAACTTGACAGTTGTGGAAAAAGTCAAGAAATATTTATAAAAAAAAGAGCAATAAGAGTAAGAGCTGCTGCAGATAAATACTGTATTCCTTTAAAATCTTCCAACAATACACAGCCTTGTATCTGAATTTCAACAGAACTTTGCTGGGTAGGTCAAGTAATTTCACAATTTCCTGTATGACAAAACATAATTACTCCATGTCCGAGTGTGTTTGTGTCGAGTCACTCCACAAAATGATAATATCAGGACAGATGGCTTCTGAGCCGATCTGATGAGTGTTCTGTCCACTTGAGAATTTCACACATTCGAGAGGGTGAGAGAAACAAAGAGCTTAAGAGAGGGAGACAGAGGGAAACTGTGTAAACGACAGCAGTGCACAGCTGCAGAGGTAAAAGGCCCAAACAATAGCAGATTTTGAGGGTTAGGACTATTGTTACCATTTAATTTAATGCATATACTGCTCACAATGTAGCAAATGACAAATCATGTACAGAAACAGGTTTTTGTACATTTGAAGCGACATTCTTGACAGCCATCTTTTTCTCTTCTGAGATAAGTCAACTCACATGCTACATCAGAATCAGAATCAGAACTACTTTATTATATAATATGTATTTAATCATCTGAGCCTTCTGGACAATCTATGTAATCCTGACAGTTTCCTTTTTCCTTATCATATGCTGTAATTTAATAGCCTTCTTCCAAATTGGTCAGGCTTTCCGAGAAACTATATTAGGCTAGTTATTACATGCACCATTGCTACAAGTCAGATGGACAGAGAATTAAAAGTCCAGATTTAAAATGATCATGGGAAATGAGCAAGTAATTCCTGGACAGCCCACTTCTTGAGAAGTGTACAGTTTCTGGGGACATCAACATGAGTCATTAAATACAGAAGCCACAGCCTCAACGCACCAACAAAGTCATGTAGGCCTGAGACCATGAGGCCAAAGAACAGGACAGAAACCCAGGATAAACTCAATACCGCTCTGGGAATGATTAACAGGGTTAAACCATAAGTTTTTACCACTGCCTGCACTCTCTATGATTCTACATCTGTGTTATGCTTTGTGTTTCTGGGAGTGGTGATGAGGGAGGTGGAGAAAGAATGTCTGTTATTTTAGGAGAGGATTGCTACCGAGGTCCAGCTCACTCGCTGGGTGTTCATCCCTAAATGTGTATGTGTATCTGTGTCTTTGGTTACAGCCTGGCAATGGACCACGCTGTGAAAACACACACATGGAGAAGTGCCAAAGTACACACACACACACCCATAAACTACCTACACAAGCTAAAGGGGCCTATAGCGCATGCTGTACATGTGCATACTTTATAAGCACTTAGAGCGACTGCAGTAAAACAGAACCTCCACAATCTGTCAATCTGCACCACAATACCGACGAGATCAAAAGCAGCACTCAGCACTGAGCACAGCAGCTCTACAGCTGCAACCAAACCACTGACACTAGCAGCACCTCACTCCTCTGCTTTTTTGAAACGCATGCTGCTTCTCCCCACACTCTCCCTCCTTCTCATTCACACAGAGTGAGAAACGGTGATCCCCTCCCTGTTGCACGGCTCTGACTCCCCTTGCTTTGAGCCAGGACTAAAAACAGGAAACTCTGATGTGGTGGGCAGGGCTGGCCTTAGCATCTCCTTCACATATGGAAGGAGGTATGGGATTCAGGAACGATGCCGCTCTCAAAAACACACACAGGACTGAAAGTTCTGTAATATCTTCAATCTCCTGTCTTGTTACAGTGCAGTGCAACATACATGTATAGACTTATTTTCCCTTAAACTTAAACATGTTCATTAATGTTCCTTATTTTTGATAGTCTCACAATAAAAAGGCACACTGGCTTTCAAAGAACAAACATTTAACACTGGGATGCAAAAAAAAGTAAGGAAATCAGTAAAAGAGCATTCCAGAAATCCAGTAGAAATCCCCTTCAGTCCTTTCCTTCTGGCTGCTGTGAGTTCAGCCACATGCAAGGCTGCAGTCCAATAGTACTGCTGTCGAGTGCACTGTACTGCGGAGTGAAATATAGGGGTGCAGCATGTAGTAAGCAGAGTGTGAAAGGCTAATAGTTTTCATTCAACCATGAAAAGATGATTGCAGGGCAGGTGCTTTGTCCTGACCGTGATGTCCGTCACAAGGTTACCACCGCATCTAAATCAGCCAAGGAGTGACTGTCCGGGCTTATCGCAGCTGAGCCGATAGCTGCGTGTATGTGTGTGTGATGAGAGGACTGATGATGCAGGTAGACTAGGCCAGCTGTCTCATCTGAAGGCCCTGGCTAGGTCCTGCTCACAAAATGAAACACCTATGTCAGCTCACTGGCTGCAGGCTGTGGTCAGCAGTAAAGGCTTTCCTCATGGAGCGTGCTGATTAAGTACATTAACACAATCCAAATCTGCCAAGCGTGCGTGGCACTGTGGGAAGACAGGCACAGAGAGGGGGGAACAGAAAGAGGAATCAAAGGAAAAGGTAAGAAGGGGACTAACAAAAAGAGAGAGTGAGACATAAAAAGGGAGAAAAATCGCCAACTTGGAAAGATGGTGGGAGAGGAAAACGGGCGAATGCTGCAGAAGGAGCATGTGAAGAAATGTTTGCTCCCCCAGAAAAAAATACTTGGCTATGTGATGTGGCAGATTTCCACACAGCTACGTTACATTTCCCCTCGTAGATTAAAAGATATTTCTAAAAGGGGAAGCAGGCAAAGCGTTAACAAAAAAAAGAGAGAGGACAGAAAGACAATGGAAAAAAATACTCTCAATATCCCAACATTCTCAGACCTGATGGTTTGCCACTCAAGTGTGTTGGTTCACTAATGTGAGCTAAAGGCCTACAACTGCAGACTAATGATCATGTATGTAACATGTTTATAGTTTTGAACAATGAAAGCACATTGTTCAATAAAGAAACTTAATTTATCCAGTGCGGTGAAACTAAATTTCTAAAGTGTGTGACAGACAGTTCAATGTTAAAACATGACTGACTGACATCAGGGTGACTGTGACATGTCAGAATAACTGAGCATGTGAGCACATTTTTAAATGTTTCCCAAATGTGACAAGAAAAACTATTATAAAAAGCATGGCAACACAGGCTGTAATGTTTGAAACAGTCTCAGTGTTTGTTTTTTAATCGAGTGCATCACATAAACACTGATATGAAATATGAAGCTGAAATAAAGTACGGCTGCCCCAGCAGCTAATAATTAACACTAACCTCTGACAATCAACATCTGATATTCACCCGCAGCAAAACATTTGCAAAAAATGCACATGGACACAATATGCAAAAGTGTCTAACACCCACCCTCTACTTCTATTACTTATACTGGCCTAAAATATTAATAAGGAGTTTGTTTACATCCAGCACGAGACAAAGCACACGCATCTGACAAGCCTGACGACTTAGCCATTGTAAACTGATTAGTGGAAAGCACATGAGGTTTTATGGAACAGAACAACTGTGTTGTGGAAAAACACTTGGAGGTCGAAGGTAAGATCACAATTGCCCTGTAAAAAGCTCTATGTTAGCTGAACTGTTTTTTTCCCCACTGTTATTATAAATGTATCCCATATTTCCAGATGAAAATTATTTTTTAAATAAAGTAGAGACAAAAACAAGACAGCCATTAAAATCTACCAAGGAGAACATGCAAACCGTTTTCAAACCAGCAGGTTACCACCCTACCAAGAGGACAAAAATATGTCAATAACAGAGGCATGGAGAGCAACATTTTGAACTGAGTGTTAAAATGCTCAAGGATGTCCCAATGTCCCAATATCTGAAATAAACATGTTTACATCCTGGTTCAGACAACTGTTTTGGTCTCTATAGCTAATTTCCCTGTTCATGGCAGCTGTGACAGGGGTGATTTTTTTTTTCCTTCACTCATTCAGATGATATTAAGGCTTAAAGTTACGCATAATTGAGAGCGCACTCACTTGATTGACATGTAGGTGCTGTTACAGATAGCTTATTCAAGCAGCCAGGCGTCATTCGGCCCGCCTCAGGTCCGCCGATGATCGACTTTAGCCGGGAGGCGGCAGAAGCAATACATCCAAAATTGCAACTTCCACCGTCGCATATTTTCAGCTTCAAAACAGCCCTTCGAAAAACCTACGGTGATGTCACTCTGTCTACTGTCCATTCTTTATACTGTCACTGTTGCAAAGATGCCATGCTGCTAGACACAGCATTTGATCACAGATTGTAATTTTTATATTCTGAACCACCATTACAAAGACAGCTTCTAACACTGACTGAGATGAACCGGCTCTGGGTGAGACTCAAATGAGTAATGCAGAAAAATGCAGATATGAGCACAGTGAGAATTTCTGTGTGCGTAAGCGTGAGCATGCACAGGAACAACAAACTGAGAAAGCATGTCGAAAGATGAGAGCTGGTAGACGTGCCAGAGTTTTCCTTGGGGACAGAGTTCACTCGGCATTCCACTGAGAGAACAGATCCAGTGCTGACCTCAGCTGACCTGCTGCAGCCTGGGAGAGTACAACTCATACTCTCATCTCTTCACACAACCATGGTACACTCGACTCCTAAATGCACTACAGATTTCCTGCAGGACTCATGGTTTCCCACTATAAAAAAACATATTCAGGACAAGGTCAAATAAAAAAAGGTTTTGCCTCAAGCAACTTTAAGGGTATTCCAAGCTACAGCTCAAATAATGAGAATATAAGACGGCATTCAAAATGGTTTCTAATTTTAAAAAAGGGTAGAATTTTACAGCAATGCAAATGCAGGATAAAGCGTGTCAAACATACCAACTCTTCAAAACCTCCAAATTTGTGTGAATTTTACCTCTTAACATTAAAACAAAGCAATTAAAACGTGAAATTCTATCATGCATATATTTGTCACAAAATGTTCTAGATGTACAGATTATTAAGGGAATGTGCTTGGTGATTTACAAATAAAATTGGTCAAACAGCATATAATCAACTTGCTTCCGTTATACCCTTCTTCCCTCCCCTTCTTCTAGAACAAAATCCAGCAACTGTGTTTGATTTTCTTCCATGTTTGGCATTTTTAGTGACAGTGATGTAAGCACTCCCACTGGCATCAAGACTTTTGCATATGCTTTTGTAGTGATGACAGATTGCTGTGTCACCCTAGGGCTTATCAGGGCTTTTCATCTTCGGTTTGGCGTAACATATTGTCTCACATCAATAAGTAATACCATTTACTTGAGCAACAACACTACTACAACAGAGCCGAGGGGTCATTTAATCACTATCTATTCTGACAGCTTCTGTAAGTTGAAAACCTCAACATGAAAAAAACATCTTACACCATCAAACCAACTAAACCAACAATAAGTTAGACCTTTTTAAGCTATTTTCCTGCCATGGTGACATGCTGGTTCCACACACGCCTGGGCGTACCAACTGTGAACTAAAGAAAAATTATAAAGGGCACACCTCTCCAAGACTCATCTTTTCCTACGCCAATAAGTCGGCGGAAAGTCAGCACCTTTCTGTATTCTAGCTGAACGGAGAGGACCACCCTGGGTGACTCAGCAGTGCAGAAGAATGCCCATCATTCCACTCAGTTGATAATTAGGGAAACTGGGATTCTACTAGATCTAAACTTAGCCTGCAGAGACTCACTAGTGAGCTGTGTTTCTATAAGTGGTAAGCAGCGTGTGTGTGAAAAAAAACCCCACCCACAAACAGACTGTGTCAGCTACCGCCTGACATGGTGGTCATGCAGCGACACAATGTGAAATTAGTTATCCTATTTCACATAGTTGGAACATATACAGAAAAGGTGCAAATAAAAACACAAGGACGTGGATGCACAAGATGAAAAGCTTTATCTAGGGGCAAGTAGAGACACAGAAGGTAAAAGGAAGGCCCGGTACACAAACAGGATTGTGGACATGGAGACAACGGTGATGACAGGCTAGGAATGAGACAGACACACGGACAAATGTGAACAGTGAAACATGCAGCAGCTGAGCCAATGTGGTTCGCCAGTCAGTATCACTCCAGCTGCATTCCTGGCCTGCCTGTCTCCTGTGTAATGCCTCTATGCACATTCCTGGGCTTCTATGGGGCTGGGGACAGTCACTGCATTAGCGAGGCTTCCACTACATCGTGAGCAGACACAGAGCAACCTCCTGGCAGGCGAGCTGTGCAGCTATTGACTGATGTGGGATGACAGTCAAACAATGTCCCTCCTTTTTCACCAAATTGTGGAGCAAGCTGAAAAACCGGGGGTGTGGTCAGTGGCTGTATTTAAACGGCGGGTTTAACCTTGTACTAGTGTGTTCAGAGAAGACATCTAAAACATGTCAGGGCTGTAGGAGGGAGGGGATACACAGGAGTGTAAATATATGGTCATGTATTATGTTTGGAATCCGACCCTACAAGATACAAGCGATTAAGAAACGACGCAAACAACAATTACAAGAGCAGTGTGAACAGGGAAAGCATTGTTGAATGTACAAAGAGAGGCAAGGCAGGCCGACAGGGAGAAGAAAAGGAAAAGTTTCCAACCCCAACAAAGCCAGTACAGTTTCCAGCTGCCCCCCTCCTCCTCCTCCTCCTCCCAGACTTCCCCTCTTTCCTCCCCTCACTTCACTCAAGAGGAGAGGAAATGAGGTAAGCATCCTGGCATTTCTGCTCAGCTGAGACAGCTAAGACCTCAGGAAGAGGGTGTGAAATAGAAAGGAATGAACTGGTAAATTGGGAGTATGTGATACATTTCCCCTGGTAATTCTAAAGAAAGACTCTAAATAAATAAATACACAAATCTCAAACAATATATACAGTAAGCGTACATGCATAGGCATTCTGAATAGGATGCGGTTATGGTGTGCTCCTGAAGGAGTTGTTTGTTCAGACTAGGGCTGCCACGATTAGTCACGATTATGTCGACGAACAAAATCGATCGCATCGTTTTGTTTTTTTTTACTTTGCTTTTCTCTCGAAACTGTGGCTGCAGCTTCCACTGCCGCGGCTGCCTTATTGACACTCACACACACACACACACACACACACACACACACACACACACACACACACACACACGCAGTAGTGGTAATCGGCGTCAGGCCTGACTGTACCGTAAATGATACCATTACACAGACCCTCCAGGAATTCACGATGTTGCGATTTGCAACTTCAACGTCAGGGCGGTGTTGCAATTTTAACCAATCACCGTGATTTTTCCGCAACCTCCGCGGTGTCTGCACGGGGGATTCAACTCGGCGGGTCAGGGACAGCCGCACAGTGCGGGAGGATCCCCTCTTGGGACCTCTCCCCAGCGGGCGCATTTCCTCCGCAGCGGCTCTGGGTCGGCATGGAAAGACTCGGGGGCGAAGGTGGCTCACGACTCCGTCCGACAGCTTTACAGCGCCACCCTCCTCTCTCCGGGACAGTCAATTTACGTATGATCCGATTAGTCGACTAATCGAAAAAATAATCGGTGATTAGTCGACTATCAAAATAATCGTTTGTGGCAGCCCTAGTTCAGACTGAAAAGTACACGGATTGTCTGACGGGTACACTGAACATCCATGAGGCCATGTGCGAAAGTGACATTCAGTCTGAGCTTGAGCTTGACACCTGTTTCACATTTCACAACAGGTCGGTGAAAGATGAACAGTCATTAAGCATCTGTAAAAAATCAAAGCATCTTTATGTGCACCTCAGACAGATTGGCACAAACAACTTGCTTCATAGTGGTGCAGAGATCAGAAAAATATTTCAGCCAGACAGGAACAAGACAAACAGTACAGGGGAAATACCATCACAACCACTTTGTGACTGGGTGCTTTCCAAACTTGTGAATCCCTTTTGCCTTCCGATGCTCGAACACAAGAATCTGTCACCAAAGCAGCACCAAATCAACACATCAACCGTGACCACGCTCGCACGTGTTTATGGTTACATCTAAAGAGAGCATCCAGATATGAGTCTTTCAGACCGCCATGTGTCTTGTGAAACTCCAATTTCCTGCTTCTTTTGTTACTGTTTCCTTGTGTGTCAAACATAGCTAGCTCAATATGACTGACTGTCAAACTAGATAATAAAAGAAAGTTCAATGGGATTGATTATCTGTATGTCCATGTTTTTAAATGGTCCAGGCCTTTAACAATGACAAGCAATTAGACTTTTTTTCCCCAACCTTTTTTATTTTATTTTTGATAGAGACAGCTGAAGAGTGACAGATAAAAAGTTATGTCGGAAAAAGCCACAGGTCGGATTCGAACCCTGGGCTTCCGCAGGACTGAGCCTTTGCACATGAGGCAGCTGCTCTACCAACTGAGCTAAACACTGCCCCCAGAGATGTACATTTTTTTGACACACTTTCATAAAGACCTCTACTCTGTACATCTCTCCGAACAGTGATTATTCAATCATTGCTTAACAAATATAAATGGTCATGGCAGGCCTGTCATGTTTTAGATTTCTCAGGAGACACTGATATGAGCACCACACATTATCCAGAGACTTAGGAGAGTAGGGTCATTTTTACCTTTTCCAAAAGCAAAAACACATGAGCAGAAGTGTAAGTGATGAATTAAACAGTATGTTCTTCTGTTCTAAAGGAAGTTGCCAAGATTTTGCATCCCTGGCTGACTAGCTTCCTACCTCCAGCTGTAAAACTTTGCATTTAGAGATGTCCTGAGCTGATCCACAGGATTGGTATCAGGTCAATCTAGGAATATTTTACTGGATCTGTATTGGCTGAAATCAAACTAAAAATCTGAACCATCTTTCCTGTACTCTGTGTTTTGTCCACCTCAGTCTGCTACAGATGTAGCACTGCTCTCTTTAATGACAGCTATCCCTACAATGCAAGCGCTGCTCTGTATGTGAAACTTAAGAGTGTGTGAATGTCATGTGTGTCAAGTTATTAGTGTGCATCTTGAGTGGCTAAGTTTAGATGCTGAGTTTGGGACATTCCACGGATTTGCTAAGCTACAATGCTAATTATCAAACGCAGTGTATAAGTATGGGTGTTGTAGCAGGCACTGACCATCGCTTTGATCGGCTGAGATGGTCACTGTGTCAGATTATGCTATCATGGAGTCATAAATGACTTGGACTAGAGACATGGCAGACTACATGTTGATCCAATCATAGCTTGCCGTTTTAGTGTGATGTCATCAGGAAGGAGATGCGCGAGTAGCAAATTCATATTTAAGGCACCTTTGAAGACTTTCAAACAAATCATTGGAAATCAATGAGTTTACCAAAGTTTCAATCAACCAACTCACCAAGATAACATTAATTGGCTAGCTACACTTGAGTCAATCTGCTAGCTAAAGCCAGTCTAGTCCATGTACAACTTAAACTGGTTGGATTTTTTGCAAACTGAGTGAACTAACATCCGTCTCTGCTGCTTCATCTTTGAAGGCTTTTATCGTGAAACATTTATAGGAACATGTTATGGAACACCACTTTGTCGACGCGATGGGTTCTTACATTTTATTTTGGCCAATGCGTTCCACCGCTTTGGCTCTCCACATGGACTGTTTAGCTGCACGTTACCTTAGCCAGTCCAAATGGAATTCGTTAAAACTGTTTGGACTACAAGTGGAACTAACCTTATTATGATTTCACACTGATATCATTGTGACCTGGATTAGTGCAGTGGTAAAATGGAAAGCTTGACAGAGCTTAGCAAACAGTCAAATTTAAAGAATCAAATTAAAGTTCATTAAAGTTGCTGACTGTAGTTTTAAATCTACATGCTGGTGAATGACACATCTTTATCGCTGTTCTGAGTTACTGAGCACTTCTGCATTGCAGTTCAGATGATATCCTTTTTGGGAGGAGTTGAGAGATGACTTGCAGTATGTGGCCCTTTATAAGATCTATGAATTTCCACTTGACAAACTACCAACCACCTCAGGAGTTAGTCTGAGTGATTAAACCGCCATCCAGCGTCAATAATGTGTACGTGGTTAAACCAGATGAGATCGGCGCCTGATCATCCAAGACGCATAGATGCATGTCACGATCAATGACGGCACCCTGATGTGTTGGCTAGGCCACCACCTAGCCTTGCAGCTGTGTTTACCATAGAGCAAGAGAGGGAGGTCACATGTGTGCCCTGACAAACACACACGCACAGAACACCGGTCAGGTTGCCATGCTGGGCTATTGACCTTTCTTTGGAAGAACACACAGGTCCGGACAACATGCTGCTAAGCCCAGGAAGGCCTCTGACACCCAAACACTGATGACTTTGGAGGGCAGCCTCAGCATTCATACAACACAATAAATGTGCTTTAAATACATTAATGGTGAGTTAATGGCTATTAGAAATTTGTAGTGCTGTACAAAGAAAAATGTGGAAATAATTCTCTACAGTTCATCCCCCTAATTGAAATAAATAAATAAATATAGTTTAATAGTAGTTTTTCTTACACTGTGTGTGTATTTAGGGGTCAGAAGATTGTGAATGTGTGGGGTGACAACTTGCTCAGTGGAGAAAACTCAAGTTAAAATAAAGATAATGAAATTTTTGAAAATGCCCATAAGCCTCAGCTAATTGGCATTGCTTTAGTAAATGGTAAATGGACTGTACTTATATAGCGCCTTTCTAGTCTTCCGACCACTCAAAGCGCTCTACACTACATATCTCATTCACCCCATTCACACACATTCATACACTGATGGCATTGGCTACCGTGCAAGGTGCCAACTGCTCATCAGTTTAAGGATTTAAGTATTCATAAGCATTCATACACCAATGGCACAGCCTTCGGGAGCAACTTGGGGTTCAGTATCTTGCCCAAGGACACTTCGGCATGCAGACCGGGGAGCCGGGGGATCGAACCGCTGATCATCTGATTAGTGGACGACACAGGCTCTGCCTGTGAGCCACAGCCGCCCCGCCCCTTTAGTAGCAGTCTGACTAAAAACAGATGACCGCTGACTGTGAAATTTATTACCTACATAAGCCAGGACCAGAAGGTCTTTCTAGAGAAGCCCTGCACGAGAAAGTGCAAGAAAGATTGAACTTCGCCGCTGCAGAGTGCTGTAAAATTTAAGGACCTTTGGTACCGTTGGAAACAGAATAACAGTGAAAAAGTCATTGGAGATGAACCACAAATAAGCTGCTACGCTGTGGGCAACACTGTGTAGTGAAAACATTACATTTGACCTCAAAACAGAGCACAGTTTCACATTCAACAATTTACATTAAAGCAATGTGCGTATGTACTATTTTATAAACCAGTCATGTTCCCATTACTTATGCATTTCATTACGGAAATATTATCATAATATTGTCAGCTATAAAGCCCTTAACATAAAGATAGCAAAATGTTACATCCTTGCCTAAATGACTGTGTCTGGACTGGACTGTGTTTCCCACACTACAGAGAAGCCAAAGGCAGTTTGTAACAGTTGCATAATACAGTGTACAAAACAGTGCATAATACTTCCCGGTTTTTGATATACTGCCTCGCGACCACCCGCAAACAGCAGTTACGGAGCTAATGCAGTGTGTGCCAAAACATATCAACCAAGTGTTCGGTCTTTCTTCAGCCAAGGATGATAAGCCAAGCAGAACAACTACACTGCAGGGCAGCTGGGAAAGTAAGACAGCGTTTCCACTCCACTGTATACACTGCATTTACTATACCCACACAGCTCACCTGCATAGTGAAAAGGCACTCTGAGCTTTCCTTTGAGATTTACGCTCGGTCTGATTAATGGTACAACATACATATGGTTTCAACTTAACTTAATGATGCTGATCAATTTGACCCAAGGGCCACTGTAGTTCGTCTCCCGGTGTTAGGATCTACTGTTATCAGTTACTAATTCATAGCTCTAATGCAATGTGCTTTATATCCAAAGAAGTGGCAGAAATCAAAAGGTCCTCTGCATATCACCTGACAAACCCACATGAATAAAATCTGCAAGGCAGTCTCTTGCCAGTTTTTCTATTTTCTGCGTTAAAAATGAGGCAGTAGCATGAAGCACCTAGCTCCTCATATGTGTCCCATCCACCACAAGCACACATCCCTGTTTGACTTCACCGTTGCTGTCTGTGTGACGGACACAGCGTTACCAAACACTATGAAATCACAACTTTCCTCTTGCCTGCTGCTTGTCATTAGCACATCAGTCCTGCAACCCCCAAGTTGAACACCCTGCTGCAGTACGTTGCTACATGTTGCTTGAAGACAACACAATATCATTAACTGACTACAAATCTGGCACTCCTGTATTGGTGAGCAGATGTTTTTATTTAAAAAGCACCGATGATGCCAACCGGCGTTACGTTATGTGCTGTTCTCTAATAACGTTAAACTGATAGCTCGGTTAGCTTCATTGTGTTTAATGTCAGTTTACGTCACCTCACAATTTATGACCATCTGGTTACACGTGTCCAGACAGAAAATAGGACACATGACGTTAACGAAATATAGCTACGAGCCACTGGAAATGCTCCACGGCTGTGCCTTACCGACGGCAACCAGAAAGCTAACTACCAAACACAGCGAGCGTTAGCAGCTGGCTAGCAAGGTTAGCTGGAGACGATGAGAACATACATACCGTCTGTTGCTGCTGACACTTGTTCCGCACACACTGGCGAAGACGAGAGGAAACGTTCCGCTTTCCAAAAACGATTTCAAGTGAATTAACCAGTGGTCCCGGTGCACTGCCGTGTATTACTTCCCCCACTGATACTGGCACTTCTTTTCCTCTGTCCTCGGTCCCACCTATCCGCTCCGTTTCGAACGACAACAGCTAGTACAGAGCCTGCTCTGTTGTTCGCTGCTCTCGTTCTAGCTCAGAAATTCAAATGATATCGCGAGATTTGAACCAAAGTTTCACAGGCCCAATGGTTTCCACCGTGGTCGAAGTGAAGCACCACACTTTGGCTCGTGTCATATTTTCCATTATAAATCAAATAAAATCAAATAAAACAGGAAGTTACTTGTAGGAAAAAAATCTAGTAAAATAAAAGTATGAGAACAGCCTGATGTCATCTTTAACTGTATAAACAGCTATATCATTTTCAACCATATAATTATCTATGTATTTCTTAAAGGCAATCAATAAATTGTAATATTAAGTCTATGAGTTCAAACTGAGTTGAATCCTCAGGCATGAAGATATTGTATATATGTTTATATTGCTTATATTTTAATTTAGTTTTTTTTTTAAATCTTCCTATATACATATATTTTTTTTTGTTTGTTTGTTTGTTTGTTTTATTCAGCGCCAACTACACCAAGTCCTTGTAAGTGCAAACCTACTTGGCAATAAACTTGATTCTGATTCTGATGAAGACATTTTGTCTAAGACTTTTGTATTGAATTACAACAAATATGGTGTACACTAGATTGCAATACATACATTAACGTCACACTAAGAAAACTCCCTTTTGATTTTCGCTTTGGTTTGGACCCACATGAGCAGACATTCATTCATACAGTACATGAAAGATGAAGTGGCAGACAGGGCAGCTCCAGACAGACAAATCTAATCCAAGCCATAGAGGATTACCAGATAGCTCTCTGTGTGTTTATCATTATTTAAAGAGACACAAGAGGAAATGACGAATGAGTTGATGGAATTTTACAGCTCTGATCATTCCTGCCACTCACACATTCACAGACGTGTCACAAACACTCTGTTTACTTGTGACAAGCATTCCTTTCAGCAAAAGCCTGATCAGGGAAGAAAGCTGACCAAAACAAGTAACAGCCTGAACCAGACTGTGGAAATCACGTGATAGCAGGAATCTAAGGTAAGCTGAGTGTTCCTTAACAAATGAGTGCAGGTCAGAACGTGCACATAACATACACATACATGCATCCTGTAGTTACCAAAGTATGCATGTAAACAAGTCCTAAATCCTACACAACACAGGATCACATCATGGGAACCAAACTCCTCTGATAACAGAAGAGGCAAACACAGTACAAAAAGATATGAGCAATCATAAAAGTCAAAGCTGGATAATCCTATGAAATCCCTGTGGAAATTTGTTTTGAGTCAGCCATGTGCTGTAGGTTTTCAAATATGTTCTGGTCCAGCTTAAACAAGGGCTGATCTTGAGCCTGTGAGTGTTTGTGTTGGAGTGTCAGGGGAGACATTCAAGGAGCCTGCAGTCTCTATAAAGTTAAGACACTGTGGCGGTATATTTAATGGGTTTTTGGTCCAATAATACAATGACGTCAGTAAAGTAAGCCTTGGAGATGTGATAAAAGCACACAGTCCAACTTAAAAGGAATTTCTAATGATGATCAGTTGGAGAGTGTACACTCAAGGCTGATTCCTGATCTTCTGCTCACCTGATTAGGTTGACACCATATTAATGCTTCCCACAAATTTGAGAAGAAACAGAAGGTAGTGTCTGTCTGCTCCGCTGTGATGTTGACACATAGATTTTGTTAGCTCTAAGACAATGTACATGGTTCTTTTCGGCTCACATAAGAAGGATTATATGTTTGAAGGAGGGGAAATGTCATCTTCCCCGCTATTAAACATAAGCCGGGGTACATTTTAAGTTTGAGAAAGTAAACAGAATTGGCACAGTGGGAAAACTATAGAGGGTGTGAGAGATAGAACAGATGACAGTCATAAATGTAAACAGAAGGCAGAGAACACTTGCCAGCTGTGGGGTACAGTGCCATTTCTTATTACAGCAAGGACAGAGCACGGCTCCAACCATTCTCCAAGCCTCTGTGATTTTGAACAGAGATCGCAAAGTGAGCAGACATTTCTAAAATCTAAACGTCTGTTGATCCCGCATTTCTCAAATCAACATGTCACATAACTAAATGTCACATAACTAAATGATTCATCACTGTAGAACACCAACATAATCCAAGTGACAGTGGTACAAGATGAAAATATATTCAGTCAGTTTGTCTATATTATCAAAGTGGCACAGTGCTTCACTGTGAGCTGTTGCCACTCGTCACTCATTTGTGCAAAGCTATCAGACATTCTGTGAATATAAAATATCACTGATGCAGATCAGAGCTGCACTGAGTGCATTTTACCATAGTGGTTTTCTGTCAGCAGTACGCAGTCAATAACAAAAAATATATCCACATCTTACTGCACATCATACAGTATGCCCAGATATCTACTCTAAGAAATTCAAAGAGTCTTGAGCTGTAAATCAGATACTGTACAAATAAAGTACAGATAAGAAAGTCAAACAAAGAATCAGGCACACAATATCCACTGATCAGAGTAAATGTTTGCTATCTGCTGAATAACAGTGACCCCTGGTGGATATGACTAACAGTATGACTGCAAACACAAACTCAGAAAATCATCTCTTGCACAGCTCAATGTAATCAATCTGACAGACTTCTGTTGAACATGCAACACTTATACTGATGTTAAAAGTTTAATTATGACTAAGATTTATACGTAGTAAAACTCATGGGAACAATATCACTGAAATGAAAGAGGCAAAAATTTTGAATGAGAATTTATTACAGCCAGCAGTTTACAATACAAATCACCCTTCAAAATGCTCAGCTCCCATCTTCCTGAACATGGCTGATATTCCGAGCACTGACACAGTAAAATGACATAAAACAGGAATGCATTCAAATTTATAATCTCAATTTTCTCTATTTTGCTTTTTTTTTTCAACAAATTTTTCTTTATGATCAAGGTCTAGTCAAACCATTCCTAGACCTGGCAGAGTCTATTGTTTTCTTCTTTTTTTAAGAAATGATTTATCATTTTGCGATGTTTTCAGAGTTTTAGGTTTTTCAATGTTTAAGTTTTTTTTCTCTTTTTCCATCGGTGAAGCAGGTTTCAAAATGCTCAATCTGCAAGACAAAAACGAAAATGAAAATATTAATTCTACGGCTGTAGTTTATTTACTGACATCTGTTATCGATTTCCATACATCTGTTACCCCAAGCATAATGTGAAATAACGCGCACACACACACCTTAGACGCTGGGAACACCAGCAGGGGTGGTGGACTTCTGAGCAGCCTCCTTGGCCTGGTGGGCCTGAAGCACAGCAACAGCCTCATCCACCTAAAAACAGAACACTTAATGAACCACTGCATATGAAGCATTACTGCTGAACTCATTCAAGCAGCGATTAAGTCAGCATGATCCGATAATCCATTCAGTCCTGCCTTGTGAAGACGCTGCTAGCAACCAGATACATTCAGAGGGACAAATGTTTATGATAATGCCAAAGGGGGAAAAAAAAATCATCTCAGTAACAGATTAGCCATTAACTGACCTTCGAGCGCAGCGATTCAGGGGACTCGAGCATGTGGAGAAGCTCGGAGTTGTCGATCTCAAGCAGCATACCCGTGATCTTGCCTGCCAGGCTGGGGTGCATGTTCTGGATCAGGGGGAACAGACGCTCACCTGAAGGAAGAAGAACAATCAACAAATATTATAAGTACAACACCAAACTTATTGTGTCAATTAAGGTGGCATAAAGAAAGAATTCTGCTGATTTCTAAATGCATTTAAGAAAGCGGCCTGTTCAAGTCAGTCCATATTAAATCGTAGCAAACACTGCACTAACCCAGCATCTGCTTCTGTTCCTGAGGCGGGGCAGCAGCCAGCATGGAGGCAGTCAGGGGCTCCTGTCCTTGGACATGGACAGCAGGCTATGGAAGGAAACAAAAGTTCAGTTTAGGAACAAATTCTACTGTTAAAATGACTGTGCAGCTACTAATGATGAAACACAATAGGTTTCTATAAAACATGAACAACTAGTGCTGTGTATTTATTGATTGTATTTTGGCAGATCTGGATGCCATAAACAAGAATCTGAGAAATGTTTCAATAAACCACGCTGTAGTCGATGGAATTCGTACCTGCTGCATGGTGACCTGTGGTTGGGAGGCCATGTGCTGCTGGGGGTTGCGCACACCAGCAGCATATTTGTATTGGGGCATGGTGCGCACTGGAGCGGCGGCTGATGCAGCACCGGCAGGGCGCTGACCGAGGGCCTGGGTTGCTGAGGTGGGAACGGTGAAACAGACACGTCATCAAAAATGCATCAAGTGACCGACGAGCAGCAATACAAGAACAAAACATATCACACTGTGTGTTCTACAAGTTCAAATACTCACGCATGCGCTGGGAAGCCATCATGCGTGGGACCTGGGTGTTGGCTGTGGTGGTGGGACGAATGGTGTTGAAGGTCTGGGGCCTTGGAGCTGATGGGCGCATAGCGTTGGGCATGTTCTGGAAGTCTGGAGGAAGAAAGCAACGTGACACATTAGAACTCAATTTTCTGGAGCTGGTAACCAATCAATTTAAAATCAGTCTGGATTCTAGTTAACAGGGATGACCAAACTACTCATTTGTCATCATCACATGAAATCATGGAAGTTTGTCTCTATACTTACGCTGAGGACGCACTCCCTGAGTAGCCCAACGGGGGCTGGGGCGGAGCTGGGCCAGCTGGTTGGCGGAGTAGTATGCAGCACGGTTTTGGGCCTGGGAAGAAGGAGACAGGCATCATTACTGCCAAGAAACATTATTTTCCTATTTCCATGTCCCTACAAGTTACAGAAATTGCTCACACCATCAATTCCAATTTCAAACAGTACACATTTAAATGTGCAGCATGATTATATAAACATTAGTGCTGTCAAAATTAACGCGTTAATTTT
>NC_040023.1:27639479-27646917 GCF_000972845.2 Larimichthys crocea
TCTGTGTTTATTCTAAATTAATTTGATCATTTTACATAAATAAATATTCATTATAAGCTTCAGTCTCAGAAAAATGCAATTAATTTATTGATAAATTTATTGATAGATTAATCGCGATTAATTACAGATTTTTTTGCGATTAATTAGTTAATTTTTTTTAATCGATTGACAGCCCTAATAAACATACTATGTACTATTTCATGTATAGCAGGGGGTTGGGAGACTCACCGGGGGTATGGCCGCCATGAAATAGCCTGAGGGTGGGGCAGGCTGATATGGGTTGAGGACAGGGTTGGGCACCGCGCGGACTGTGGCCATCCTCTGCATGTACTGGTTGGTTAGGTGGGCCTGGCGCTCCTCCTTGCGCTGGGCAAGGGCCACGTAGAGTGGCTTTGTGGCAACAATACGCCCATTCATCTCCGTTACAGCTTTAGTGGCCTCCTCTGGGGAGGAGAAGCACACGAAGCCAAAGCCTTTGCTGCGGCCACCCTCCATCATCACCTACGAGAGAAGAAACACATCAGCACCCAATGTGATAAATTACTACCTTATTTATCACCATAAAGTTACATTACAATGCAAACAACTGAAGATAAACTCAATTTGGTTCAAGTCTTTACCTTAGCACTTGTGATGGTTCCAAATGGAGAGAACTCTTTGCGCAGACGCTCGTCATCAAGGCCATCATCCAGATTTTTCACATACAGATTGACACCCTGGTAAATGGAAAACGACAATGAGCTTATGTATTTTAGACAAACCAAACCATCAACAAGAAGTTAGACCAGCTCTTAGGCATGTCGAGACAGCATTGACGTTTGCATGGTTGCATTGCTCAATCTACTGAAAGTTCCTATGACAGAGCAGAAGGCCACAAACCTGGTATCTGGTCATGCGATCCTGTTTCATCTGCTCAAATTTGCGCTTGAGCTCGTTCTGGCGCTCCCCTTTCTTCTGTGCGCGGCCCACATACACTTGCCTGCCATTCATTTCCTTGCCATTCATGTCGTCGACGGCCTGCAATGAAATAAGCAATATAGCATTAACCAACAGAGGTACACAAACAAATTAATGTCTTGTTCCAATAATTTAGATACACATGACTGGGCAATATCCCCCGGGAGAAGAAGAAAGTGATCCTAACCTTCTGTGCATCTTCGTGTCTCTCGAAGCTGACAAAGCCAAATCCCTTAGATTTACCACTCTCATCAGTCATGACCCGGATACTGAGTGCCGGTCCTACAAAACACAACAGCCAGACGCCACACTTAACAGACCAAATCTCAGCATCAATGTGCATCTCTGAAATGTTTTATCATTATCTTACCATATTTACCAAACAACTCCTTCAGCTTCTCGTCATCCATGTCCTCCCCAAAGTTCTTGATGTAAACGTTGGTGAACTCTCTGGCACGTGCTCCGAGCTCAGCCTCCCTCTCTTTGCGTGATTTGAAGCGGCCAACAAATCTGTTGGTCAAACAATGTAAAAATATTAGGACACACAGACAAAAACATTCCCGGGTTCTGGATGACATGGTCAAACAAACAGCTTTTCCTCTGGGATAAACAGACATGTCTGAGGTGCTGTCCGAAGCTGTTCAGGGAAATTACTTCCTCCAACCAAATTATTCAAATGGACAGCGGACACCTAAACTTTTTCTATGGTGGTAATGTGAGCACTGGCAACTCTGTCTAACATTTCAGGCTTCCTAGAAGTGAACAGGGCACACAACGTGGACTGCAGGAGAGCTGTAACTAAAATCCTCTTCAGTCTGCAGTTCAGAAATCTTTCCCATTCCACTTGCAATCATGAACTGGCTGCTTCACACCATGCTTCCCAGAACGTAATCTTATAAAGAAATACTTTTCAGCTAATTACAAACTGTAGTGTAAAAACAAATTGATTTGATCTGATCTGTATTTCACAAACACAGTCGCTCTACGTATAGAGCTGTAAAATGTAAACTCCTCATATGAAAACCAAAAGTACATTCAGTGGTTTATTGACAAGATGCAGTTAAACACAAACTATGATTAGATGTCAAATTCAAAATGTTAATCAGACTCTCCCAAATACATTTGTACTACAGAGTAATCATAGTCACACTTACACTTTTCTGTCATTGAGCAACATGCCATTCATTTTCTCAATGGCCCGCTCAGCAGCCTCGTGGGTCTCAAAGTGCACAAATCCGTAACCCTTTGAGCCATTTTCATCACAAACCACCTTGGAAAGGGGAGATTGAGCATGTCAAAAACAATCTCAAACACCATGCATTAAAAAATAATTAAAAAACAAAACAAAACGAAAAACACACACAAATCAGCACCAAGCCGGTGCAATTTTTTTAGTCGTGCAAAGTGATCTGTGTGTAATGCTTTCAGGCGCAAAAAAAACAGAGAAAACGGCTGCGGCCCTGCCTACCTTGCAAGAAAGAATGTTTCCAAAGGCGGAGAAGGTGTCGTAGAGAGCCTTGTTGTCAATGGACTTATCAAGGTTCTTGATGAAGATGTTCCCAACTCCGCTCTTCCTCAGGGAAGGGTCACGCTGAGACCACATGATGCGGAGAGGCCTGCCTTTGATCACGTCAAAGTTCATGGTGTCCAGGGCTCTCTCGGCTACAAACAGGCGAAAAGAGAGAGAGAGAGACGAGAATGAGATGGCCTGTGTTTGTGTGTGCATGCAGTGTTAGGCGCTTCTATAAGCATGGAGACTTTTTTTAAATCGTACATTAAGGCGTGTCAGTTATTATAAGACAGATATATGAGCACACAAAGTTGCTAACCAATGCATCAATAGTGACAACTGCAGCAGAGTTACTGTAACATGGCATGTGTGGTGCATGTTCAAAATGGAGTCAGGTGGAGCCACAGCCTTCGTCAGCTCTCCCTGCTTCACCGCGTCGTGGTGAACTTACCGTCGGCGGGCTGCTGGAAGTTGACGTAGGCATAGCCGAGGGATCGACGGGTGATCATGTCTCTGCATACTCTGATGGACAGGATGGGCCCGGCTGGGCTGAACTTCTCGTAGAGCATGGCCTCGGTAACGTCTGGATGCAGGTCCCCCACATAGAGGGACGCCATCGGGTAGCTAGGCGCGCTGGGGTTCATGTCAGACGGGCGCGTGTTCTCAGGCGATACAGGTGAATGGTTTCTATTTAAGTCGATATTTTGTTGACAACCGTCAAGCCAATATCAACCTCCTCTGCGGAGTGGTTGGTTTTCTCAGGTTTTAGGGAAATTACAAGCGCGGACACATACACTAGCTGTTTTACCAGTTAGCAACGTGGGCTAGTTAGCTCGGTTAGCAAAATGTCGGAGCGTGGCCTAACGGTTGTGGCTCGAAGTCTTCACGATTTTGAATCCGCAGTCAGTCAACTCGCTTAATAGTCGATAGTGTTCGCAGCAAATGTCCTCGTTTACAATGATAACTGGAATGACAAAGCCCTTAAAGGGAAAAATAAGTGGTTAACGATATAACTGGCTAAACGTAGATCACCCACGCTTTCAACAATGACGCTATTAGCTTTGCTCGCTAGCGTTCTTCTTCTTCTTCGTTCCGTCTTTCGTTCTGTTTCGAAGGCAGCGTCTTCTTCGCGTTGCTTGGAGTTGGCAAATCGAATCCTGCTTCACCGATTTTGATTTTTCTTATAAAAATATGTCTGCGTGTGCTCTCTAGCTTTTGGTTTGTTTCATAATAATAAAATGTGTGCCGAGACTAGCTCCGGAGCACACCCTACGCAGACGGATTACCGGAATGAAAGGAAGGTCGGTGGAGGTTGTTTCCCGATTCCAGTCGAAACCACGGCGCGTTCACCTCAAAGGGCTGACGTCACGAATCTCGCGATATTTTATATTTGATTTTAAAAATTCGATCATTACTTTAAAATGTAGTGCCAGCTCTGTTTCAGAATCAGAATCAGAAATACTTTATTAATCCCCGCAGGGAAATTGTTTTTCCTACCGCAGCTCCCAAACGGTAAGTGAGATAGTAGGAAAACCAAACTTTAACAATATACACCTATACTCTCCTATTTTAACACTATATACACATGTATAAATAAGTTAAATAAAAACCAGTAACAGTAAAATAAAAAACAAGTAACAGTGAACTATGCAATATGTAAGTCTAAAACCTTATAAAGAATTTAGTCTTTGAGAGAATGTACAGAGAATAGACACTGATTGTATAAGGTGCAGTATGCATGCATGAGAAAAATGCACTTATTTATTGCACAAGCCAGTTCGATGGCTACTGGACTTGACTTGGAGTGTCTGATATTTTGAGGGAGGAGTTATAGAGATAAATCTTCAGCAGTTAAATAATGTGTCAGTAGTCAGCTTAGCCATATGACCCACTATCACTTGCACTGTTTTTATGTAACATATGCACTCATGTTGAGTTTAGGTTAAAAAGGGAATAAACGGGAGAAATAAATGTAGACATATTTCTGTTACAAAACACACCTGAAATACCTTCTTCAAGCAAAATCTGTCCACGGTGCAAACCTGAAAGGAATGTCTCATCATCAGCCATCTTCCCTGAATTTTTTTGGACACTTCTGAAATAAGTGGTATTACCTGCACATATTATATGTAGAGTTGCTTTAAGTCGGACTGTGTCAAAATAATAATGCAGCATTAAAATGTCTAGACTTCTCAACAGGTAAGGAGAGTTCAGCAGGGCTGCAAAGAGCACAGTCTACATGAGAAAATTCATAATTAATCAATTATATGATCAATATAATTATCTCAAATGTGTATTACATAGCCCATTTTATCCATCACCCACAAGACATTGAGTGCAGAGTAAGGATCAGCTACACAGGAGCACTTCAGGTGCAAGTGTGCTCTTTCCTGTATTTCTGTTCACTCATGGCTTTAAGAGATGGCACAACAGATCAACATTCTTCTGTAGTAGCATTGCAGTGCTCCCCTCCTCCTCCCACTAATAATGGCGGTGGGGCAGACACACCCAGAAAGCTGTGTAGATTTGAAAACAGGACACATGGCTGCTGGAGATCCTGTGAAATGGTTTCACCCTATTGTTCTACTTAGTGTTATTTAGTGCCTTTTGGAAGTTAATAAGATTTTGTAGTTGAAAACTGACCCATCTTTAAAAGTCTAGTGTATTCAAGGGTGTGGGCTGTGTTTGTACTGTACTTCTTACATTTTCCTGGGTGCAGGAAATCTTTGGTTTTTCCACCAAGGCCAAGTCTGTAAGATGTAGTTCAATGAGGACGCATCACAAAGGAACAAAAGACATCATTGACCAGCAAAAGAGGGGTATTTGCATCGGAGACACTGAATCAACTGGTGTGTAATGAAAGAGGATTTTCTGTGGGTCTCCTCGTCTGCTCCCAGCCTCCACCTCAGGGTGACTCACTTATTCTTGTACAGTGAGTCACAGAAAATAAAGCAGCTGAGTTATAATGGTTGCTGGATTTAGCATCCAAATACAGCAAAATGTACCTCAAAAAGCACAAACATAACCACTCCTGAGAAAGTCATATGAACTGTAGATGACTTTGGATAAGCACAAACTCCAGGGCTGTTAGATAACTTTAAACGAACAAGTAGAAACTTTTAATTTTTTTTTTTTTATTCCACTTACATGAAATCACACATTTGCCCCCAAATAACAGTTATGCTTGGGTGTTCTGTATGAAAATTCCAAAGACGTGAACAAAGCTAAGCCCGTCTGACAAACTTTCATACGTCTCCACAAGCTACTCCTTACCAACATGCAGTTTAGCAAGTACTGAAAGAAAAAAGGGGGAATAAAAGACAAAACAAGTAGAAATCTTAATTTGAAAAAGCAGTAACTAAATAAGCACATGGGATTTTTCTTTACCGCTGTGCTCAGAGAAACAACAGTAACAAGCTTGTGTGCTCTTTTGTTCTTCAAAGTTTTCTATACCTCGTAAGTGTTACATAGAAATAGAAATACAAAAGCAGGTCACCCGAAAATGAAACAAAATAAAGTGTAGAAAGGTGAACAGTAAATGGAATGTAACCTTTGTGTTCCAACAAAACCCTGTCTTCTGTCTCCAGCACTCACCATTACACCTCCTCTCTTTACCACTTGCTGTCTCCTAAGTGTGAGGAGCCAACTCCTGATTTTGTGACCCCACAGATGCATCGTGAAAAGATGGTGTTAATCAGGAACAGGGCTGTGAATATGAACAGGATACATATACAGTAACTATTTTCTGACTCTAAAAAGTGAACCTGTTGCATCTTTCATGAGTTCAGAACTGGCCCTCTTACCCACCACCTTAATGCAACCCCCTGTTGCTTCCACATAAAAAAAAAAAGGTTCAGCAGACAATCAACCAACCCCAAACACCCTTTAACCTTCTGCTGCATAATTTAAAACTTACCCTCCCTCCCCATCCCCATACCCATTACCCAGTTACTACAAAAGTAGGAATAGTAAATAGGAGGAGGATTTGAGTGAGATGAGTGTTGAGAGAACTAAAGAGAAAAACGATGGAGAGAGTTGGACAACGATGATAACAATGAGGTGATGTCATTGTATATGATCATGACGAAGATGAGCCGGGATGATGGCAGGTAGACGGGGATGACTATGGAGGTCTGGCTCAACCTCTGGGTTCCTCTGTATCCTCTCCCTCAGCCTGGTTATCAGAGGCCCACAGCTAAGGGATGACGAGAAGAAGACATAAATACAAATAATCTCTAGTTTCATCTTATCAAATGTCAGTTTTTCTGATTTTCTTACTGTTGTATCATAGTCAACTGAATATATTTGGGTTTTGGACTGAACATAAGACATTTATTGACCAAACAATGATTTAAGAAAATAATCAGAAGACTAATTGATGCAGTAATAGTTTTAATCTGCATTATTCTTTTGTGCAAAAAATTGGTTCATGTTTTTGACTTGGTACATGTTATAGACATGGAAACTTACGGTCAGGTTGTCTCTCAGTAGCTGCATGATTAGTGTACTGTCTTTGTACGACTCTTCACTCAGTGAGTCGAGCTCTGCAATGGCACTATCAAAAGCCTAGAGGATTCAAAACAAGTCAGCTGGTGAAATAAATCAGTGTATTATTGTGTTTATTGCTGATATATAGTGTATAAGTGTTATGAACGTACAGATTTGGCCAGTTCGCAGGCTTCCTCAGGTGAGTTGATGATCTCATAGTAGAAAACGGAGAAATTCAGGGCAAGACCAAGACGGATTGGATGTGTGGCCTGCATCTCTTTTTTGCTGAGGTCAAAGGCACTATTGTAGGCTTCCTTTGAGTCTGAAATGGAGGCTGAGTAGGGGAAAAAGAAGAGAGCTGTGAAACTTGACAGTGAAAACTACACGTACATTGCACACCACAATTCTACAGTGTAGAATATATAGTTAAAATGATCATAGAAAACACACACAAAAAAAAAAAAAAAAAAAAAAAAAAAAAAA
>NC_040023.1:27646924-27656614 GCF_000972845.2 Larimichthys crocea
AAAAAAAAAAAAAAAAAATCACACAAAACAATCGCCCACGAAAGTTTAAGTTTCCAATTACATGAACTACAAACTCTGCACATTTATGGAAATGCTGAATGTATTTGAGAAAAAAAATCCCTAAATTGATATTTAGACACATAATTATGAGGCTGTTGTTTCAGTGAGATTCAGTGTAAATTGGAACAACAGCACACTCCCTATATTTTTGGGTGCATAGATGAATGAAAAGCAAACCTCTGAAAATTCAACAGACAAGCTTCCACTATGTCATAAGTTCCTTTAGTTGTCTTCTGGCATTGTATCAAGGTCTTAGGGGAAAGCTGAAACCCAGAGGGGAGCCTTTCCTAACCAAGTCAAACATCCTGTGGCAGTCATTTTAAAAAAGATTATGGAAAGAGGTAGAGGGCTGAAAGCCAGTACGGAAACTCATTGCTTTACAATTTGCTCTACAAATTCTCTGTTCTATTTTAGTGAAGAGGTTTCCCAAACTTGATTTGTGACATTAAAACAAGGCAGTGTCTGCCTGGGAAGTGTATATGTCTATGAGAAAGGATTTTCCCTCCTCTGATTGTTTTTAATTTGAGAACATTTTCAGAGGCCTAAAAAGTCAAACTAAAATAAAATACAAATAGTTTTTCTTCTTTGTTTGATATTGATGAAATCAGTAAAATATATAAAGCTGCAAACGACTTGCAAATCAGTGGACAGAGCTTAGGAGCTTCAGTGAATGACAACGTTTCAGTCCAATAACTATAGACATGTCACCCAACAGCCACTAGGGGGCAAATTCATTAGGAGAATAAGAAGGGAGAGACTGTCTGCACTCATGCAGTGCTTTGTATTAAAAAAAACATGCATCACATTGAGCCTGTCAGAAACATTTTACACCAGCTAAACTATACCTACTATACTACCAACATATACTACACCATTTAGTTGGTAGTTTAGGTTACATTTAATAATAAGCTTTATGTACGCTTGTACTGCATGGAAAATAGTATTGAAGTACATGTATTTTTGTTTACAGCCAGAGGGGGATACTGTGATAGTCATCCTCAGCCTCAAAGAGCAACGCCATGAATAATACCTATACCTAAGTGTTTTTTTCATTTAATAGGATCTTGTCTAATAAGTCTTATTTGGCTAGGCGAGGAGTCGTAGATACCAGTTCTTACAATCCGGCTTTCCAATCAGAAAAACACGCACAGACATAAATAATGAAATTGAAATAAGTCATTCTCACATACACAGTATAAAAAGGAACTTAACTTGGAGCTTACCATTCTTCTTGTCTCCTGTAGCCACCTCAGCCAAGTAGCGGTAGTAATCTCCTTTCATTTTCAAATAGAAGACTTTGCTCTCTGTTACGCAAGCCTCAGGAATGAGAAATTCCGCCAACAGACCCTGTGGCAGAAATCACACACAACATACATAGCAGACTGTTAGAGAAGAGCAGACTTTCTATGTTATTAAATAAAATAAGTCAACTTTACACTTCCACAGAAACCACAGTTGTCATTGAAATGTCTGTGAAAATGTCTCCACAGTTAATTGGTGAATATGGACAATTTTACACTTATTACTACAAGGCTCTTTTACCTCTTAAACTCATCACTGATCCACTAACCCCACAATGGCAACTGTCATTATTTCAAACCATTCAAAGTAATTTCTTAAACCTAAATGGGGGTAGTGACACACTGACTACCTCAAATAGCCTCTGGGCTTGAGTCTCAGACTTTGCCTGAAATACATCACAAATGCTGCAGAGACCACACTAAGGGGAGGTGGGTTTGTGTGGATGGTGGATAACATGAAAGGGTGGGGGAGGAGAAAGGGATGGGCTGGACAGAAGAGTGGCGCTTGAAGATGGTGGAGTGTGGATGAAATATGCTGGGGGTGGAGAAAGACAGTAGAAATGCAGGGTGCTGAACTCCTGATGAGCTTTTGCTGGGGAAGTAGGTCACTCACAGAGCCCAGCTCTTTACAACACAAGCATGTACCACTAGCTGAAAACTGTGGTTAAGCTACCATGTTTATTGCTATGAGACAAAGAGATTAAACACTGCCTTTACAGAAGCCTATGAATTAATACTTGTGCACATCTCTTCAGGGTCTAACTGTGGATTTCAATGTCATTTCCATGACAAAGAACATTGCCATATGGATGAAAAAAAAAGCACAATTCCCCATAGCATCAGTGATCTGTGTTAAAACTATACTGGACTGGGCCCGTGTCAAAGACAAACATGGTCATTAGAGTCACAAGTTGAAAAATGTATAGACGTGGTCTGAAAATTTTATGTAGGGTCCACCATATGATATTAATAGTGCAAACACAGACTAGTATTCTAAATGGATTTTTGTATGTCGTGTGAGATTGTCTTCATAACATAATGCATTCGTACATTACATTAAGTATAGTAGAATAAACCAGGCTGATGTAAGAGCCTGCATTTGTGGAAAGCTTTGGACTGATGTGAGGGCTCAGAGAAGCCCTCTGGGATCTGAATGTAGAACTGGGACACTGGCAAGGGCAGAGCTAAAAATCAAACTACAACCATGGCAGGCATGCTGACAGTAAATTAAATGTATTTTTTCAGTAAATGTACATCTGTATGATCTACCTCTCTATCTTTGTTGCATCCAAAGACCTGAGAAAGATTCCCCATAAGGGCGTGTGGATATCTACACACTTGAATAGACTTGTCATATCTTAGCACACCCTGTAAATCTAATTAATGTCAGTCGAAGTGAGCATCAGGGCTGTGTGTGTGCATGTTCTTTGGTATGCACAAGGAGCATGGGGCAGCAACGATTAGTGTTAGATTACAGAATTATTTCTCTCAATGATAAAATGCATAACTAACTCATATTCGCACCACAGCTGTCTTTGGAAACGCACAATGACTGTAACAGCTTTGTAAAAACAAATCCACCATGAAAGAGAACATTCAGTACAAGCTTTAACCACTCTCACCACTTCAACACTAAAACGAAAACCTGTGTCTGTTATTGGTTTGAACAGCCAACAAACATGGCCCCTTCATGCAGCAATCTGCCAGCTTCACTAAGTTCCTTTTTTAGTTTTCATACTATTTTTTGTGTTACCTTTTGTGTGTACAACCAGTTGTAATAACATGAATGAAAGATCCAAAGGTATGTGCGGTTTGATCCATGGTGCGTCTCGCTTTCTATCCAGCTTTTAAGTAAAACTGGAATAAATGTGTTTTTAGATGTGGTCAAAGACACCTCATATGAGCTAGTTTGCATCAAGAATACCTCAGCCTTATCCCTGTCCTACTCCCCTCCTCCTCCTCTGTCCTCCTTACTGTCATCCCTCTCTATTTCAGTCCCCATATGGCTGTTGGGCCGAAGTGGAGGTCAGCGAGCCAGAACGCTGGTTGCTCCGCTGCTGTCATTATAGGATTATGACCTGGTGACTCACCAGGCAGATAATGCACAGGCTGAGAGAAGAAGAGTAGCAGAGGTCCTACAGATGGCTACAGTATTTCAGACATGTACATAGTACAATATGAAATGAGTTTGGATAAAATCAGTAACATAAACTAGTGATAAAACTAGTACTAATAAAACTGGCACCATTCTTTGAGCATAAGGAGCTGTGCCCAGAAAGCTGAATTGTGGAGCATCTATAACACTTCAATAAATACTTCACTTTAAATACTCAAAGTTACTTGCATCCTTCTGTGGAAAGAAACCTTTACAGTCCAAGTGCATGGACCATATAATCTTTCAGCAGCTTCTGATCAGTTTACAACCTGTGTGCAGAAAAGGCTACATTGCTCTCTAATGTCCTGTACACTCATACATGATGGGTGTGGATTGCTACTAGGTCTGCAGAGTGCTCAGCTGGGGACAAGTTGCCCCTGTCGCTTGAGGATACAGCCTGCCATAACAAAGACTCTCATTTAGAAACAGCATGACATACAGCCACACCCAATCCTTAGAATACTGTCCACCTTAAAGTTCTGCAGTAATTGTATTGTCTTGCATAGGGACAACACTAAATGGACAGCTTTTCAATCCATTTAACAAACCAACAGTCTTTTGAACACTTATTAAATCTAATCTAAATCTAGGTTTAGTTTTCATCATGCAAATTACTAAGGTTACTCCAAAGAAAACTTTACAACTTTAAAGTTCATTTCAGGTCTATAATCACTTTCCAGAGACAGTATAGTTTTGAGAGGTAGGTACTAAATTAACTGAGAATAACATAAATTCAACTTGTGTCATTAATGTTCACAACCTGTAGCTACAGCTGGTGGTTTTTCACAAACTACTTGATTGAATACTGTATGTCCTGAGTCAGCACTATAAAGCTGTTGCTGTTCAAAATATGATAGTTCCTGCTTTCTGCTGCTACGGGCACAGGACCATTACCACAAGTTCAGACTTAAAAGGCCTTGTATGCTGTTGAAAAAATAAATAAAATTAAATATGGATATATACTGTGTGTATGTATATGTATAATAAATAAATATATATGATGAACCATATAACATAAAACACTTAAATCCTTGTTTCACATACTCACACCCCACTTAAAAAAACTTTTTTTTTTCCATTACAGGAGCATGTGGAAGGAAGGATGCTATGATAAGCTGTAGAACAAGACTAATGATGGTTAATGGTGGAAAGCTTTAGCTGGACTGCTGAGAGACGCCAGGGATAGAAATGAAGCAGTCAAGGCGTGGCACTTCTCTACGAGGTCCACTCCATCTTGTTGACAGAAATGGCACACCCAACAACATGAATTGGTGAAGGGATGTATGACTGTGGAGTTAGAGTCACTCCTCAGTCATCCAGTGTTATGTAATGTTAAAAATAAGATGACGATGATAAATGAATGTTATAAATCTCGCAAGAGGCCTCATCAGTTGCTTCTTTATCCCTGTTACTGCTGCAATAGTCATTATTTGACAACGTCTAGAAAAAGAAAAAGAAAACACTTAGACTTTTTGCTTAGGGTAAAGCACAAAGCATGGCATGATATCATTTGCCCACCTCTTACCATGCACTATACATAGCCATGCAACTGTGATAGCAATTTCACATTTCTGTTTCATGTCTGAATAACAGCCAATTTCTCTCTCTCTCTGAATTGAGCGTAATCAAATGATCTTAAATAAACAGAGACTGAAGATACATCTTGCTCCATTTTTTAAGAGCACTGACAGAAAATATTTCTCAACCCACCAATGTCTAAATCACAAAAAGTCATTACTGTAACAGATAGATAAAGCCAGTAATGTTGTCTAATGATATATTATCTCACCAGCACTTCATGGCAGATTCCTTCTAGCTCGCCTTCAATCTTTTCCCGGTACTCTTTGGCCATGGCCTTCTTTTTTTCGCTGCCATCGGATTTCTGCTCAACGCTGGACACCAGGCGCCATGAGGAGCGGCGGGCACCCACCACATTCTTGTAGGCTACCGACAGCAGGTTGCGCTCCTCGTGCGTCAGCTCCGCTTTTTCCATTGTCACAGCCTTCATCGCAGCAGCCATGTCATCATAGCGCTCAGCCTGCTCAGCCAACTTGGCCTTCGTCACCAGCTCTGTCCGTCTATCGGTCATGACTGCTCACTGGAACAAAGAAAAAAGAAAGCACAGCTAGAAGTCAATTTACTAGAAGTCCCCATTAGTAAAATGTGTAGAGCTTTAAGCTAGAGAAGGTTTTCATTTCAAAAACAATTAATGTGGCTGAAGAGTATCAGGAAAAGACCATCTATTGGCTCTCATTTGAATTCATCAATATACGTCAGTCTCTACTCTGTCCAGTGAAGCTACCACAGCACACTAACTTAAACAGGTTTGAAGTCGTGGCACATGATGTAACTTAGGGGTGGGCGATATATCGAATATACTCGATATATCGCGGCTTGTTCTACGTGAGATGTATGAAATGACTATATCGCGACCATCGAGTACTTGTCACGTAAATGTTTTAAGCCGTCAGCATTTAATTCTCCGGAGTTTTGCCTGTGTCACTCACTCCTGGTGCTGCTCACAGCACGCAGCACACTGCCCCGCCCACCCAGAAAAATCCCCTGCGCACATGCGTACTTTCTGTATAAGTGAGGAGAGAAGTGAAGAGCACAAGCGAGTTAATTGAAGATGGAGACGGACGACTTGGTTCCGAAGAAAAGCAACTGCGGTCACGCCAGCCGTCTCTCGTTTTCGCGTGGTCACGTCAGCTGCTCCAATATTTTCAAGTGCGCCCTTATTGCCGACTTTATGGCAAAAACTTTGAGAAAACTGGGAAAGTCAGCACTAGCTTACTGCAGCGTGTGGACACTTCCGGTTTTCAAAATAAGACGTGGGTGTTAAATTTATTAAAGGTTTATTTATAAAATATGAAGACTGGTTAAAATTTGATTTAAAACAGTGTCTCATAAGCCAAGTATGATCCTGCACTGCTTTAAAGCTCATATTTACATTATGAAATGCATTAAAAATTCATAAAAAATATGACAAGTGTTAAAATGCTATAAAAAGAGTACAAAACAACAACAACAAAAATATCGAGATATATATCGTGTATTGCGATATAGCTTGAAAATATCGAGATATTGGTTACAGGCCATATCGTGCAGCCCTAATGTAACTGCTGCCCTCCTTAGGAAGTCCTTCTACAAGGAAACACTGATGCACATCATGGCAGCTCAAGGTTATGGGAGTGAAACAGAGCAACTGGAGAGGGAAGTATAGCAAGGGCTAACTAAACAAAACAAGTGAGCACAAAAGCAGGAGTGTAAAGGTCTATGTTTAAACTAAAAAAATCCTGAAAGTCTTTATTGTTGCAGATGCAGCTTTGCTAGCTGAATAATGAGAAATGTAGTTGCACTTAAATATCCCTGAAAGGGCTGTAAGCATGGTTTGGATTTGAGAAAATCAGAATCTTAATTTAATAAGTGGTAATACAAATATTACTGCAGTACAGAACTGCATTAGCACTGCAAGTTACTCAGTGCTGAGTGAAATGGCTTGTAAGAGTAAGAGGAGAAAAGCAATGTGTAAACTTGACAAAGAGGATTTGTCACATCACTGGATCAATAACCTATATCCGTTTGACCCATCCAAAATAGCCAGCGGGTGTCCACAGAATCAATCACTTTTTTCCATCCCACCATCCCAGAGTGTATGTAGTGTGCAGTGTTCAAAGTCTGTCCTGAGATACAGAAAACCAAGCACATTTGCACGCAGTTCAGAGTTTGGCAACCAAATTAACACGTTATGATAAAAAGCAACAAATGTTAATTGATTAATGGTGCATTTCTCTAATAGTTATAATACTAATCACCCCTCACACAAGCTCCATAACTGTTGTTTCACATTTGCAGTTTTAAAAACTGAAGTTTGGTCGAATTGTAGCATTTGTTACATTGTAACATGGCCCATGGTTAAACCGGGATTTGTACGCATCTGTAAATAAACTACTACAACAGACACATTTGTAGTTACCGCTTAAATCGCGTGTCAGCGTGAGAGATTATTAGCCGGAAAACAAATGCCTGACAAAGTCTCGGTACACATGCCAGAAGAACTTGTTCTTGTAGGCTTGTTTCTGGCATTCTTCCACGGCAAACGCAGATGTGCCCCCAGTACATACACACTCCCTCCCTCACACACTCACACCACACCCATCCCTGTACCTGTGGCTCGCCCAACAAGCGGAAACTAAGTGCGGCTTACTGCGCTTCATTTCTTCCACATGGATCAAAAAAGTGCTTCACTTTAATTTATGGGCATTATTCTGACGTAAATCAGCATTTAGTGAATGAAAAGGTAACAGCTAATTTCACTGTTATACACTAATATGGAGTCATTTAGCGTTACGGCCTCGTGACCCGTTTCCAGTATGGCGCCGACTATTTCCTGAAACAAGCTCTCCAAGCTAAGCAGCTCTCATTGAATCATTTCAAATTCAAATGTTTGTTATGAACTCGGTTGGCTAGCGGGACGACAGCCGGTTCAAAGGGTGCGTTTCTCTGTTCACCTACCTGTCTGTGGTAGCTATGATAAGAATCATACTTCCTCGTCTTGTTAGTTTTGATAAAACACACTTCTTGAGACCTAATTAGCAAATAAAACTAATACACTACAATACAATACAGTGCCGATGATGTTACTTTACCTGGCTGGCCATTTAAGCAAATGTAGCTCATTATATTACGATGAAACTGATTGAGAGGATACTACATTACTAGGGATATTCGTTAACAGGCGAGTGACACGTTTAACCAATTTACATACGCTGTCATGTTAATAGAGGTTTAGCAGTAGTAGCCAAGTGCAGAATATCAGAGTTTCCACCTTCAACCTGACACGCCTTCTCCGTCTGCCATAGCTTATGTTCCATTTTGAAACCAGTTATTAGACATATCCCAAACCCTGCTATGCTAACCATTGTTCTTTAGTCTAAGCATTGTCGTCGCTATATGCAGCGCCACAGTCCATTGGAGCCAATGCGCTTCCATTACACCTATATTTTACCGTCAGTCAGAACACCCAACAACAAATGCAAACGTAAAATTGGCGTTTTAAAAGCTTCAAGTTCTTTCATACCTGAGTACTGGTAGATAGCAGCGGTGTCGGTGTACCAAGCGACAGCTGATTCTCTCGGCTAGTCCGTCTGAATGTAATCTGAATGCACGGGGTTTCCCTCCAATCACACCAGTCCAAGGCACGGCCAGAGAGGGGCGCCTGACGTAAAACGTTACCAAGGCAACCGAACATGAGCATTGTGGGAGTAGTAGTTTATCCCTCGTTTCTTACTTTATCAAACAAACGGGGACAATTGATTGTTAATAACGTAGTTCACTATAAGCAGATGTTGGTGCCTTTATGGTGAAATAATTTGTCACATTATATACACTTATGATCAAATTCAGTACAAATCTATGATATCTTCATCATGAACCGTCGCAGTAACTTTCAAGGTTCAAGGGTCAAGGTATCTTTATTATCCCCCATGGGGCAATTTGTGGTGCAGCAGCAGAACAACACAAACATAAATAAACATAAAATAAACAACACGCAAACGTAACAAACAAAAACAGTAAATGAACAATAAATACATGCCACAAAACAATTTGACACAGAGCTGTTAAAAAGGCCTATGACAGCAGGAACAAAGGAGTTTTTATATCTGTTTGTCCTGCACTTTTGTAGACTGTGGTCTGACAGTAGTAACACAAAATAGAGGAGTTCAGGGAGTGACCTGGGTCGGCCAGGACTTACTGGTCCTTCTTCAGGGTCCTAGTCTCGTACAGACTGTGAAGGTCATTCAGAGTGTTATGAGCAATTTTACCACATACATTATTGGGAGACCTGTACCAGTTCATAAAAGCGAAGGTAAGAACACTTTCAATAAAACAACTAAAAACATTTTCATAAAAGTCTATAAAAAGGAGTAGCTTCCTATATACTTTGATATACAGGTTTAAACAATGTCCTTTGTCTGACTGCAGATCACCATTTTGTGTCATAGAGGCAGACACAGCACATACTGTCCAGTGACTAACACTAAAAGGAAGTCTTAAGCTTTGAGTGACACCCGTGATATGGATAGTGTAATACAGATCACGGCTACATAAGAGACCACCAAACTCTGTAGCTACCAGAGCAATATTTCTCTAAAAAAAATTTAATATTGTAAC
>NC_040023.1:27656629-27667914 GCF_000972845.2 Larimichthys crocea
GTAATAATAATACTTTCCCCACAGCTGTGAAATTGTGTGTGGAGCAGCATTCAGGAGTATTTGCTGGGGATGCTGAGAGCATCACAAACTAGAACACAGGACACAGTATTAAAGCATCTCTTGTCTAATAGAAAAGACTATTTCTGCATTCTGGTTGGTTTTCCAAGGGGAGAAAGTGAAGCTATTTTTGCCTTGTCACATGTTTTCCCCTCGGGCCAAGATTTCAAGCTTGTAACCTATTTAAGGGCCGATCAGATAGTGTGCACAGGCACCAGTGCTAAAACATAAGTGTCTCCTCTCACTTGTCAAGGTATGAGAAGGATTTTAAGGGAAGGGGAAAAAAAGACTTAGAGACAACTTAACGACCAAACCGGTTAGGTGAGTTCTCAGTCAGTCTATCAACCACATCTTAAGAACACATTCACACGCATACACACTCAAGTGTTTCTAAGATTTATAAGTTAACTTGAATTGGGGACATACTGTCCGTAATTCGTGTGTGGGGCTGCAACCAGCAGAACCTTCACAAGAAGATCTAATAAAATGAGCTGAATCTTGGTGTAGTTAGGCCTTTGATGACTGGGGGGCTTCAAGCCTCTACGGCTGTGGTAACTCATACCGCTGAAGTTGCAAAATCACAACCATCTTCACCTATTCTCATCATTTTCTTAAAAATTTAAAGAGGCATCAGTGTGATTTTTGCTTTGACTCTGGGACTACATAGCAGAACACCTGTGTTACAGAGGTGAGAGAGAAACAGGTGTTTAGCAGACAGGAAGGCCCTAATGAAAGATGTAGGATGTAGTGGGTTTGGAGTCATAATAACGACTAAGGCCAGGATATTTTGGACTCTGCTGCTTCAGTTTTCTGTTTTAATCTCTCTTTTGTGAGTCCCCCAACTTTATGGAAGTGCAGTACTAAATAACTGGAGTATTCCTTTTAAGGACAGATACATCATTGCATTTTTTAGGTCATCCTCAGGCACAAAAAGAGGGACATTAACATACAATGAAGAAACAGTCAGTTTAAAATAAGATGAAAAGAGACACACTTGTCCTTTCTTCACCTGCTCTCTTTTCTAACGTTCTCCTTTTTCTTGATCTTGACTCACTATTCAAAACTTAATAAACCTGGCTTTAGAATGTGCTACAGGGAGTTTTATTCCTCGTTCCTATTATTATAATACAACACTGTTATTTCAGCGCAGGCATTTGCAGTAGTATCTTTGTGTACCCAGGATATTAACCTGAAGTAGGTCTGTGTCTATATAAGCGGTTTGATAGTACTATAGGTAAAAGATAGTCTATTTTTATCTCTTGTCTGAAAGATTCTCAGTCAACATAAGTATATTCATGTAGATGGAAGAACATGTATTGCATGTACATCTGTGTCACATACACTGTTACATGCAGCGCCACCTGTACTTTAACTGTACATATAACTTCAACAGTGTTGTGTCTGTTACTCTTTGTTCTTTCATATCTTTATATAGTCTAAGGGTATATATGTGTGTGCTTATATATACATTTGTAACACAGATCTTCCTAATGCAGCCAACAGGATGACACTAATACACCAAGAGTGTGACTAATAAACATTATTAGTGTTTGTCAGTTATTATAACTTTCCCACTGACACAGTGATTCATTATTACCTTCATGCTACATTTCTCGCTCTTAAATATAGAATAGGTTTGATCATAAACTATGTGGAACTTTCTCTCACCAGGGTGGAAACTGCCAGGCTAAATGTTTAAACATATAGTATCTAGAGTGCTAAGTGAAAGGAGTGGACAAGCAGAGGTAGATGAGGTGTGATTTATTATACTGATTATTTTCCACCTTCATTGCAGTTTGTAGATGGTGCATATGAGTGTATATATTGCTATATGATTGTAATAGTTTATAATGGTACACTAGTTAGAACCAGGTGACGTCTGAATTAGCATTACACTAACAAACCATATAGTAGTCGGAAGCTCAAAGAATGATATAAAAAAAAAGACAGTTTAGTAAGGGTTCATATAAAAGTAACCTTTATTAAAAAGGGCATACATAACATTACGTGGACAAAGATATGATTATTACAAAAGTAAAAACATGGCTGGTTGTCAGTCCAGACTTTAGCACAGTGATACAATGTCAGTGGTTAATGACCAAAAGGTCCAAATGTATTGAAATTTGTTTATTTCTATAAATTAATTCTCTGTCTGTTAGCATGCTATGAAAAGAAACTAATAATAATAAAAAATAAGAACCGAGGCTAAATTACAGTGTAATGTAGTTCAGAGATGAATTACTTTGCACCATCATGACGGGATAACACTAAAGAGCAGAGACTGCACTGGGATCATTTTCACATATGCCATTAAGACGGCAGTGTGAGACAGACTCCACTCCAAAACACATGAACTAAATCTTACAGTGCTCCACACGATTATGCCATGTACGACTTTTTACAATGACAAACTGGGAGGGAAGGAGTAGCTCATTAGACCAGTGCAAACTTTTATCTTAATCATACTTCACTCACTTCTAACAGGGCCAAAGATAGTTTCAATGTTTTACACAGTCAGGAATGGAAAGAAATTGTGTCAGGGAAGGTTTTGCTATGAGTAGACTTGCAGTGCCCTCTCTGGCCAACTTTTACAACTCTGTTGCACACAGGAAAGTTACACAGTGGATGTGGACTAGACACTTCCATGAAAATCTGAGGGGAGTATTCAATGCACAATTTAAGTACCCGTGTAGCACAATGTGTTCAATATATTCTTCATATCAACAAAAACCACAGACTTAAATTTTAGAAACTATCCAGGAAAGGAGAAAAAAAAATCAGTGCAGATTGGAAGTAAATCTGAATCTACTCAAAAACACATTAGTGGTTTTGAATGACTATCAAGTGCATTATGAGCTCCAAAGTCACTCTGAATAAACTATAATTATGACATATATAATGCATCACAGAACACTGAATTTGGATGCAGATGACTTTCAATCATCATACTAATATTGCAAGTTTGTTCAGCAGAGCCAGTGCCAATTCATGTTTTCATCTAACTTCAAAGTTTGTCCTGAAACAGTGGGAGCCCTGAGATGGTGTAATGATGGTAGAGCTCATGGACAAGCTGGTGTTGTGAGTGTAACATTTTGAAATGATCAGATAGAAATATTGCATACAAAAAAGACAGAACATATTTTTAGCACAAGTCAAGACAGGGTAGCTGTCAACTGTGTATCTACCTTCAGTACTGGTCCCAGATCAAATTCTGGCAAGCAATTATAGTTTTGCAAAAAATTCACTCTGGAAAAAAGATCATTGGAATGCAGGCAGGCTGGAATATACCATCGCTACATGACATAACACCCATATATCAATTACCAAATTAAGCAGCATGAGGAATAATTAAAGTTGTACTGAAGATATTTCATCTGAAATATTGCAAAATGTAGAAGCCTGTCCTGAATCAGCTCCAACTGTCTTACTGAAAGAAAGGTGAATCTGTTACGCCTCCACATCGACCAACTCCGGGGGCAACGGGGACTTTGGATGCTTGCTTTCAAAGTGCTGCTTAAAGGTTTTCGGGTCAGGCATTTGAGTCTGAGAAAGTGTGGGAAAGGAAAAAAACGTGGAAAATTAGATGACATATATTTAAACAAATAGTATAAAGCAAACTAATAAAAATGGTATTAATATACCAGGAGTCCAGCAAAGTCTTGTCCATTTACAGTATATCAGGTACATTAACAGCGCCTGTAAAAGGTGAATATCTGGCCTTTCACCTCCACAAAAAAAGCTAACGTGCTCATACTCTTGCGTCAGATTGGCTCATAGGTGAAGTCACAAGCTGGATGTCAATAGTCACTGGGACAGGTTAACAAGATGACGCAAACTAAATATTACATTTATATAAAACGTACAACTAACCACTTTTCTTGTTGAGTGTTTAATACAAAAATGTACAGAGAAAGTGAAATGAAACTTTGCATGTCAGCTGACATCTGATCCATTAAGAATGCAGAGAGAAGTTCCCAAAGCACTTTGGAATTCTGCCTATTGTCATACCTGCTACCTGCAACCACCCCACAGGCAGGGACCGCAGGCTACAACTATATGTCAAGCGAGATGATCCAGTACAGGCATTGCCTAAATCATACTCACATTACAGTCTCTTTGTTGAGAACAATTTACTGTGTCTCACTCAGTTATATGTTCTGTTTACCGCCTAAGCACATACCCGACACACTGTGCATGTGTATACTAAAGCAGCCTTTGCTGCTGCTTTCTGGTCATGGCCTTTGCTCTTCTTGATGTCAGCCTGCTTTTTGGCATTCTTCTGCTGGGACTGGATCTTCTGGTGCCCACGGGCCATATCTGATGCGATACCTGAAGAAAGCAGAGCGCAGAATTTGATCAGCACAACATAACGAAAAAGAGGAGACGAGCCATCGACCGAGAAACACCAAGAATCCCAGGTTGCAAAACAATGGCGGGGGAATTAAGGTGAACATGTAAATCATAAGAGGGACTGAGAGGCTTCAGATGAAGAAAACCTGATGACTGAAAATGTAAGGACAGTCTGTCTCATAAGATCGATTGACTTTCAAATCTGTAAGACCGCAGTGGTTGTTCAACATGTTTTTAAACTAGGTTAATTGTCGCTTTTTGGGTCAGAGGGATGAAGCAATTAACTCGGAAATCTCGCCGAAGAAAATTAGACAGCAGATAGCTAAAGTTATTATACACACACACACACACACACACACACACACACAAAACACTCTAACACGGTCTGTGCTATAGTTATATAAACTTTGATGACTGATAGTGACGGGGGGGATATCTGATCAATAGAACACACGAACACAGTCTTTGTGGGAAAGAGTTAACTATTACTCTCTTCGCTTGTGTACTCGGGACCTGTAATCCACACAAGCACCGTGTAGCGCATGTGTGCTCAGTCTGAGCTAACATCATGTCAGAAAACACACTTAGCATCGAGCCGAGACTGGCTAAACTAAAAGGCTATCTTAAGTTGTAATGTGACGTCTTAATAACACAAAACTCACATATTTTAATACATTTATCCAATAAACAGAACATAATATAAACTTTATTTCTTTCCAATTAAGAGCATTAAGCAACTAGAAGTCTGTTAGCCGGTCGCTATCGCTCACGCTAAGTTAGCTAGCTAACGCTGGGTAAAACACATACAGAAAATATACATTTTAATACATATGAGGCATTAAGAGTCATAACAGACATTTTGCAAACGCCTTACCAGTAAAAAAATAATAATCTTACTGGAGTTAGCCACTAAAATCAGACTGAAGAACCGCTAGGTTCACTCCTCCGGACCTGCCACCGCTTCTAGCTATTTGTCCTCACAGCGCTACTGCGCATGCCCAAGTGATGAACTGTGCTGCCTTCAAGTGTCGTCCTGACTCCAGTGTTCACAAACACCACTTAGGTGAGGTGGGAAATGTTCTGACAGCATTTAAAGGCAGCATCATCCTCTCTTGCATCGGGTAAACAGTTTACAGTGACAGTTTATGAATGTAAAGCTTTACACTTTACACATGTATATCTAAATGTAACGCTCATAGGTAGAAACATAATTATGTGTATTCCATATATAGGCTATAATTAATATATTATATCTGTACGGTGCAAAACGACTCCTACCACAAGGTGTCACGGTACAGACGACAACAAGGTTCATCTGCAGCAACTATTATACTTTCCTCCTACTGCAGTGCAGAGTCCAAACTTCTTTTTTTTATTTCAAAGAGGGCCAGATTTGACAGTGTGAAGATACACTGGGGCCAATACTAACATTTTAAAAATGTTAACAATAAAAGAAAAAACAATAAAAGTTACATACAAATGCACTGATTGTTTTCATTCTTACAATTAATTTAATTTAATTTTTTTTTTTTAAATGGCAATTTAACCAAATCTAAGCCAATCAGGCGTGAACAAACCAGTTCCTCCTTTCTTTCACATCTGGAGTCAGATAACAAAGAATAAATTGTATGGAATACGTTAAACTTGCATGATGTTGATCTGAACCTCATGTTCATTTAACATTTAAGTTTAAAACGTGTCACTCTTGCGCTTGTCTTTAACAAAATCATTCAGAAAGTAATATTTTCTGTCTAATAATTTCTGTCCATTATCTACAGGTACAAAACATCAGTCAGCACCGTCCTTAAAGGTTTAAACGCTTCGTTATGGCAATCAAAAAAGCCAAATCTTTCACTCACACTATATCTGACAATCCTAGCAGGCCATAAATAAAATATTAGAAAATTAAGTGATTGCGGTACTGGCTTTGGTACTGGTATCCCTGTCCTACTGAATATTAACGCCTGTGCTAAATGATGATTATATATATAATATATTATCTATTATTTAATTAACATACCATTATAGACTAGGCTGCAGTAAAAGTAACTTAACCTCTGATTTATCTGCCACTTTTAATCAACCAAAATGTCTTCAAATACTAATGTGGGACCAATGAGCAGGGGAGTTGTTTGTCTGATCCCAGTGAACACTTTCCTAGTGTAGTTGTTTTGTGTTGTGTGGTGTTATCCACTGCAGGGCAAGTGACAACACAATGCAGCTGTGAAGAAATACACCAGAGCCAGAAGAAACCTACGTGTTGGCATCGGCGTGTTCACCTTTCTCTCGCTCCTTATTATTCACCAATGGGAAGCCGACTGTGCCACCTGTGGGGAAACATCTAACCAATCAGCAGAGCGGCTTTCGTTTCCTTGTTTATCCTTCCTCACATGCTGCATCTCTTTAATTTTCCAACTTCGCCACACAGGATAGAAACCTGGCCACGCGAGAATGCATTTCATTTTTTGAAAACATGTTTTGAATGTAGGCTCAAATTAGATCTCAAACATTTGGGCTCTGTCGAATACATTTAAAGTCCACAGGGTTACAGATGGTTTCATTGGCTGTCTTGTCTGAGAAGTTAAATAGAGCCAGCCTCCTGCGCGCCTTGCTTTCTCTCGCACACAAAGTTACCTGCACTAACTAGAAAGTCCAGTTTCTCAAGCAAGTTCAAGAAAACACCAGTGAGTCCTGGAGGCAACATGGACCTGGACAGGTAAGATCAAATTCATTCATGTTACGTCTAATTATTTCTGTCTTCTGAGTTTTACTCTCGTTTTAACAAAGTTCTTTAAAATAATTGTGATGCCCTTTGTCTCTTTGTTTTTTGCTCATATGCAGCAAAAACTTTCTCATTTAATAAAAAAAAAAATCGTTCTAAATACATGAACTCCTTTTAATATCTATTTGATAAACAGTGTTTTTTATATGAAGTATTGAAGCCACAGATCAAGGCCATACATGCATCAGAATACTGCAGAAGTTACTTAAATTAATATAACGTTAAATGAAATATAGGGCTTTGGTTGAATTAGTATTATGGAAACTTGACTGTAGTTCATAGTGATGCAGTTTAACATTACACATACCGTATTTATTGCTAAATATTGACTCGACACTCTGAATATTAAAAACTACAACGTGGGCCCCAAAAACAGATGTTACACACAGGAGGGGTGTGTGTAACATCTGTTGAATGATGTCTCAGACACATGTCATGTCAGCTTCAACATTTTTGGGGCGTAAATCTGTATCTTTTATTTAAATAATTAAATTTGACATACAAGCAGGAATGTTCAAAAGTGAACTTAGATAAACACACCCCACATGGAGTCGGTAATTAGACTGAAGTTATGTGAGAAACAGCCCGGGGCAGACTTGGTGGCTTGGCAGCCGTGCCTTCTGTTAATGACAGATAAGCTTTGCAGTAACAACACAGCTTCTTGTGTTTTCACCATTGTCTTGTCGTTCTCCCAGTAAACGGCTGGTGGTGGTGGTGCCGAACGAAGCGCTTGTGCCATCTCGCAGAGTGTTCAGCAGCGAGGATGAGGCATGGAGGAGCTACCTGGAGAACCCACTGACTGCTGCCACTAAAGCAATGATGAGCATCAATGGAGATGAGGATAGTGCAGCAGCTCTGGGACTGCTGTATGACTACTACAAGGTGTGGAAAGCATGACGTGACAGCCAAAATAATAATTATCCAATAAGATGATTTGTTTTTAGATCTTACTTTCCTTATTTGCTTTAACAATGTCAGGTTCCCAGAGAGAGGAGGCATGTCTCCAGTGGTGTCAAATCCACAGACTCCGCTGCTATTGGGCCTGACAACTGTGGGAACTTGGAGATGCTGGATCACCATCTCCAGTCCCTTAGATCTATGCCTGTCAACCTCTCCCTAAACAGCTCCGCTACAGAACATCAGGCCTCCAAGTATGGAGCTACCTGCCTCGCAGGAGACACCAGAGGAGGAGATGGTAAAGGTGGAGGTGGGATGGCTCTGGCTCTGGTCAAGACAGAGGGCCAAGCATCCATGGGAGTGTCTTGTTCTGGAGGTGCCTACCAAGAAGAACCCAGAGAGCAGATAAGGATGGTTTACGAGCACAGCCATTATGATTTGCCCCTTGCTGGGTACTTGAAAGATGACCAGAGAAGCACTCCGGACAGCACATATGAGGACACTATGGAAGGAGAGGTGAGACTTGTTATACTGTACAGGGGATGTCAGGTGGAGGTAGTATTATGTCTTGTTTTGTAAACCAGGATCACTTTGTAGGATTTTGTTGCTTCATTTCTCCTTCTGAAACACACACTATATTGTTCTTTGACAGATGTACCGCAGAAGCCCCTCGTCAGGAGTTGATGAGTTCTGCTACAGCCCACCAGTGTAAGTTAAATAATACAAATATAAGCAAAAGCATGAAACATACAAACTCTGCAGATCATGGAGATTCACACTGGTTTTATGTTCTCACATGGTGTTCTGATGTATAAGTGTTTATCAGATGTGAAAGGATAAGGCACATGATATTCTTCTTATTGTTGACAAATCCAATGAAACTACTGAAACACAAGACTTTCCCAGCCTTTCTGTGGCTCTCAGCCTTAAGCACATTCATCCCTACAGAAAATCCAAGAACTTTCTCTTCTGTGTCACAAATTGATCTTTACTGACTAAATATTGATTGTCAGGGACTATTTTCAGCCGTGGATTAATACACATCTAGGTTAGTGTATATTTACTGTAAAGTCGCACTGTACAGTGTGTGTGGGAGTAAGACAGTGAGTCAAAATAAAAACAGTGTGTTCATGGTAATGACGGAACATGTTTCCCAGTGCAACAGTATATTTTTTTAATGTTTTGTGGACAACAATGGAGCTCTATGGCACAGAGGAAGAAGATCAGTCTTAGTTAGTGGCAACGGTTCATTGTTGGCGTTGATCTTTTCATTAGATTTCCTTATAAGAATGTGGGGAAAAAATCACTGGACTTATGACTTAAAATTGTGCTCTTGCATATTGAAATTCCTACAACAGATTCAAAAATTGTATAGTAGTAATGCTGTTTTATTGTTGTATCAGAGGAAATACTGTATCGTCATGACATTTGACCCACATGTTCTTCTTACAGTGACAGTTTCCAGTACTCTCTGGATGCCAGCATGTCGATGCGGCCGCGGCAGGGAGATGGACCCATGGCTTACCTGAACCGGGGCCAGTTCTACAATTTGACGCTGTCAAAGAGCGGCTTCACATCATCCCTACGTCAGCCCAGAGGCAAAGTGCGGGTGAGTGGACTGACGCCCTCACACAGGCCTGATGGGAGTCCATCCAGTAGTGAGCAATGCACCATGGGAGGCTCTGAGCTGCAGCAGGACAGTATTGTACAGGTGAGGGAGGGTAGATGGCACATGGAGAGGAAGTGTAGAGGTAGATATTGAGGGTTTTACTGTTAACTTATCGATAGGTAGTGGGAAACCTTGTTACACATTTGTGTTTGATTCATTTTTTATTCTGTGGTAACCGGATTATACTGAAATATATCTCAAATATCTTTGCTTCCACTTCAGAGTGTTATCATGGTTGTCTTTGGGGAGGACAAGTGCAGAGACGAGCAGCTGAAGAATTGGAAATACTGGCACTCCCGCCAGCACACTGCCAAACAGAGAGTCCTGGACATAGGTATGATGATTATTGTTATTCTCCTCACTGACAGGCCTGTCTATGGCCTGTTATGGCTTTTAAGTAAGAACATATGGAGAATGGGCCCAGATGCACCAAAAATGCCAACCACATCTACTTAACCACACATGGTATTGAATATCACACTTAGATATAGATATTTTGACACCCACGCTCAACAAAAGCATGAGGTAAAAAGACAGAAAGCAGGTGGCAAACCTGCAGGAGCCTCCAGGAGAATCCTGTCGTATATCCTGAGGTGAAACCCGACACAATTTGAATAACTGTCAATCCTTGATTCCCACAGGAGCACTGTGGAGAGACAGCCAATGGGTTTCATTTGCATAGACGTTAAGAGGAGAATGGGTGGGGGCCTGGACCGTGGCCATATCCTGTACGATCAGCAAGAGACAGGCCTCAGCCTGTGGTTGAATATTCAATGGAATGAAGCAGAGATGGTTTCGTCTCTCTGGCAAGTTCATGCCAGTACCATGGTGAAATCTATGACCCAATGTAGGCGAGTGGGAATGTTGTACTTATTTGGAGCGCTTTTTTTTTTTTTTTTTTGGCAAAATGATTTCATGGCAAAACAAAATGCTAGATTATGATACAGATACTGTAAGATAGAAATAAACAGCATAAACACACACAATTGATGGAAACAGGATGGAAACCAAATAAATACATCAACTCATACTTAAGTACAATTTTACATATGCAATGATGCATCATTTCTACAGGAAGGGTACTTTTTGTCCCGAAATGTTTGAATTAGGGTTGACTCCAAACTTGAAACTTTTCTCTGATCTCTACTTTGCATGCAGCTGACTACAAGGAGAGCTTCAACACGATTGGGAACGTGGAGGAAATTGCCTACAACGCAGTCTCTTTCACGTGGGACGTCGCTGAAGAAGCAAAGGTAAAAAAAAAAAAAACGAGGAAGTAAGAGGAAGAAATAATTAACGTACAGGTAAAACTGGCCACTACTTATCCTCCTGTCTTCACTTCCTTGACTCAGTAATTCGGTGTTGTGATATTTCGTTTCTTTTTGTCAGTACAAAACTTGTAGCCACTTGTGGGAAAGATTGCTCAATGAAACTGCACGTCATCTGTCTTGAGGACTCTTCGGCTGTAGAGACTCTCTGTCTGTTTGTATGGACTATTAACACCTTAGGGTTTCAGTATAGTTGGTGGAG
>NC_040023.1:27667968-27676796 GCF_000972845.2 Larimichthys crocea
TTTTGTCCTGCATGACAGAGGGAGCATCTCTTGCTTTGTGCTGAGTCATGATTTGGGATCGCAGACACACTCGGGACACGCAGTAACACACCTTGAAAGGATACTCGAATTTCACCTTTTGTAAAAGTGGGCAGTTGGATAAAGACAAACTGCAAACAACGTGTAAACACATACCCGCCCACACACACACTCACACACAGCATCAGCCCACCCTCAGGCTGTTTTGGACTCAGGAGATTGTCGCTGTGGCTCCCATTCAGCTTTAATGAAAACTCTGCAAACAGCCACATTGTGGAAGAAGTAATTGCAGCTTTGCGTGTTTGTGGATAAATATTTACTGTTTGGAATAAACCTTCACTCCACTGTAATTGTTTTTAGTGCGCTCGAATGGTACACCTGACACAAAATTGTACCAGTGTGTACTGTTATACTGAGAATAACCCCATAGACCTCATGTAGATGGAAAACGGCTCTGTTCCAGCAGACATCCTCCAGCACCTCCTCTAGAACTTTTATTGTTCCGACTTCCTGTGCATAATCTTAAAGTGGTACTCCAGTGATTAAGTACATTTAGGGGACTCACAAGAGACAAAGTGTATCAAAACTGATGCAGCAAACCCAAAACACTTCCCACAATGCAAGTTGATAGCATCTTTTTGCTAAAACCACCTTGCATGTAAACTTCCACACCAGCAGGTTAACATTTTTAATTAAATATCTTGAACAGCACCATCATCACACTTGACATATTTAGATTATGACCAAATACCTGCAAAATTAATTGCATTCCCATCAGCCTCAGCTGTGCTTGATTACTGCCTTCCACGTAGGTGAGGTCCTGTTTATGTGCGTGCGTGCCTCACAGAGACATTGTCATGTCTGTAGACTCTTAGGGACTGTATGTAAATGATTGCAGATTGAAGCCACCATTTGTAACTATTTGATCCTGTTTCATCTGGCAAGAGACTAACCTGAAATTACCTGGTAAAAGAATGCTGAAATACAGTACGTCCAGGGTGAAAGAAAGAGGCCATAAAAAAAGTAACAGAACCTTCCATTCAGCAAAGTCATGTCCTTAGTTTCGACATGTGAAGCGTTTTTCTGATGTAATATGAAACGTTAATAAAAAAGCAACATTCATTTTGTCCACCCTAGCTCTCATCATCCCACTTAACGAGCCTAATTCCCAAGAATCTCTGCAATTGTCTTTAAATCCCAATCTGTATTCCAGCGAACAGTGATCACAATCAGAGTACTGAATGTTTGGTGTTGAGCAGGTCCACCCTGGTTTTGCTGACTGTGAGTGCGAACGTGTCTGTGCTGCCAAATACAAACTAGATGATCATTATCAGCCTCGCTGCTGCACGTCGGCTGGTTCAGTCGCTCTCATTCCTCTCCACACAGGACCAGAGGCTGCTGCAAATGAGGTGGAAGAGGTTGAGGAAAAGAAGAAGAAGCAGTGTAGAAATGTTGGTTTCCCTAACATAATTTGATGTCCCATCAGGCACTGACAGGCTCAAGCACAAAACTGGATTTTTTTTTTGGTGCAAATCCTTTTTTGTTTTTTGTTTTGGCATTGCTCTGCTGTTGCCAGGCGACAATCATCATCCTCATTGTAATGAGTAATAGTGTGAGATGTGTTGGTCGGGGAGATGAGTTCCTTCCTGCGGCATGACTGTGTTTTTCTGTTTGTTTGTGCCTGGTTCAGCGGATGGCTCTGAGCAGCCACTTACCGGTGCCCTTGTGAACCTTTTTTCTTTTTAGGAACATATTAAATGCTCACACATGGCAGTACATGCAAACACAACAAGCCTCCTACACACACACACACACACACACACACAGACACACACATACACACACACACACACACTTAGATGCTAGCAGCGTTGCGTCTAGTGCTTCTGGAGAAATTTAAATGGCTTGGGTCTGTGGAGGTGTGAATGTGTGGAGGTGTGTGGGAGGCTCATTTGTGCTCCAGGCCTTTCCAGCAATCAGCCCTCACCTCTGCAGGTTCAGACACGATGCTGCTGATGTGTAGTGGGAAAATTGCTGTTGAGCCATGGTGAGGAATCTTTACCGTTAGTTGTTTGACCTCAGGCTGTCAGTCCTGTTTAACTGGAAAATTCATCCATAGTTTATATTGGTTTCTAACAAATATCAGCAATAATCATGGGACTCTGTTGAGTCATGTGATAAAACATAATCACACGTAGTACACTTGAAACAGTTCTTGAACTGTAGAGTGATTTGGGTGTGATCGCTCACAGACCTTTAAACGATTCAGCAGCTCTGCTTGGCTCCATTATTTAATGGTTTTGGAGCCTTGCATTTCTAGAAGCTGTGGCTCAGGGAGCCCTGGAACAATAAAAAAAAACACTAAACAGAACACAAGTACACAAAACACACTGTCTTCTAAATCATATCATGCACGAGTGTGTTCTCACAGATTTTGTCAGCATATAAAATATTTAACATAAGGAGTGTTGAGTGAGGGTGGGACACATTGGCATGGCTATGATGCCTCTGGTCTGTGAACTGCTGCTGTGAGTCACTGCCCTGTGACCCTCTCGCTCATCACTTCACTGTTTATGAGTCAGGTTGAGATTCACTGGGAAACAAATGACTCTGCATCCGAGCCAGACTGGTGATAAAACTAACTGAGTTTTAATTGATTAAGATGACAGACGGGTTCCCATGTTAAAAATATCTTTTAATTAACACCCTTTTATCGTCAGCTTTAAGATCCCAGTTTATCTGCTTTATCTGGATCAACGTAAGTGAATTAAAGTGACGCATTTCCTTGTTTCTGCAACGGCAGGAAGCTCATACACATCCCTCAAAGCCTGTTTGACCACAGAATTTGTCTAGACAAGATTAAAGGTCTGACTTTGATTCTGTCCCCCTACAAAAGATTCTTGGTAACTGCTGAAATGATTAGTAGAGAAGTTTGTAGGACAAAATGTCTACTGTGTCCAGGTGTTTTTTTTTTGTTTTTTTTTGCAGTTAGATTTAAAAATAGAACATTTTTTCATATTCAAAACATCCTGTATGACGGTGGTTCCCAACCTGTTTTTGATGATCCCACCATGTCTAATTGTGTTCATTTGAATTTATTTTAATCTGGATTTTATTGGACTATATTATTCCTTTTTTTTTTAGCCATATATCCTAAACACAGTGAGGGATATACAGTATGTACAGTTTATTACTTATTTCTAATTGGTTTTCATGTAATAATATTCAGGTAGCTCAGCTGAGTTAACGTAAGGCTCCATTTCTTTTTCTTTTTCAAATCAAATATTAATTTTAATATTTTCGAATTATTTGAGCTTCTGTTTGATACTTGTCTCTCTCACTGTTCACTCCAGACACTGACCCTGTCTCCTGTCTTATATTTGCTTCACAGGTCTTTATCTCTGTGAACTGTCTGAGCACAGACTTCTCCTCGCAGAAGGGCGTGAAGGGGATGCCTCTGATAATCCAGATCGACACCTACAGCTACAATAGCTGCAGCAGCAGACCCATCCACAGGGCCTTCAGTCAGATCAAGGTCTTCTGCGACAAGGTGAGGATGGCCTGCTGGCACAGGCAATGAGAGAACTCTATTTTTTTCTCTGTCTTTTGGCATATTGTGCCTTTTGTGTTCAGTCACCCCCTTGTGTTTGTTTGCAGGGCGCTGAGAGGAAGCTTCGTGACGAGGAGAAGAAGCAGCTCAGGAAGAGGATGAAAGGTAAAAAATATGTTTGGCTTTATAATGAAATTAATGTTTAATTACTCATATGTGCAGAAATTTAAAATCCACCGGAACAAGGTTACAAAGCACTTCCCAGAAAACCATAAAATTGAATAGAACAGCAGAAGACTAAAAAGCCAAACAAGTGTCATCAAACCTCATCAAATCTGTACTTGGAGTGGTTGCCTGGCAACAGATGCTGAGTTCACGCTCTCTTTGGATTAGGGAAAAATGGCAGCTCGGGGACAACCTCTCCCATTAAGAGGGTTGATAGCACGCTGCTCAAAACCATGATAGACCTGGACTCCCAGCCTGTCCTCTTCATTCCTGATGTCCACTTTGGGAACCTGCAGAGAGCGGGACAGGTGAGGGACCCGTTTGTGGGAAATGTCCAGTCATGATACACTCACACATTGTGCCTCATGTTGCTTTTTTTTTTTTTTTATTTGCAGGTGTTTGCTTTTAACACTGAGCAGGTCAACAGAGATGGGTGAGCATCATACTGTCACTTGTTCTTTGCTCTAAACTCTCATGCGTTGGCAGCTCACTGCACCGTGTGCATGGAATAGATTTGGGATTACTGAAATCTGCCGATATCGAACTGTATAGACAGGAAAACATCCCTGTTGTTGGACACAAAGATCAAGTAGTATTCCCTTTAAACAATGATTATGATGCCAGGTGTATCTATGTGTGTGTGTGTGTGTGTCAGGAGTGTTCTAGTGAAAAGGATGTCATGTACTTCTGAGGATGATGTCTGTCCACCTCAACCCAAGAAGACCAAAGTGGAACTGGAAAGAAAAGGTCAGTAAACATCACTTTCTGTCGCAGTACATTATTTTCATCATCTCATTAGTTGACTGACTGGATGTTTATGTTTTGTCTATTCCGTGCCTCGTCAGTTCTGCTGTATGTGAGGAAGGAGTGTGATGAAGTGTTTGACGCCTTAATGCTGCACTCCCCAACCCTCAAAGCATTGATGGAGGCAGTGAGTATTAATGAAGTGTTGTTTTAGCTGCTTGTAGCTGAAATCACAAGACAAACAAGTTGTGCTGAACAGGAATAATTAACTCAAGGTCATTAATACAATTCTTATTACTTGTACAGTGTGTTTCAACATGTTTAAAAATGTGCTGTTTGCTCACAGATCTCAGAGAAGTATGCAGTGCCTGTTGAAAAGATGAGCAAAGTTTACCAAAAAAGCAAAAAAGGGTGAGTGACAGTCCATCCATCGGTTCTTAAGACACTAGGGTATATCATCAGGAAACCATCAATGCGTGTACAACATGTTGTGTCTTCATCCACAGCCTGTGTAGATTTTCAGATATTTGACTGGATGTGTGAAAACTTGCAAGAAGAAAAGTCAGAGGATTGCTAGGATTAGTAGGGTTCATCCTCAGGGGACCATGAATGTTTCTACAAGATGTTATGGCAATCCATCTAATAGTTGTTAAGACATTTCACTATAAAGCAAAAATGTTTATTTATTTATTTATAGAGGCCAAAAGAGCAGGGGATCATCTGATTCAATGCGATTCATCCACTGAGGACAAAATTTCTTGGCGAGCATTAGTTTCTGAGATATTTCAGTCCTGACTGAATATTACTGAAAAACATGAAGATGGAGACAAAGTCTGTTTGTCTGTTCTGTCTTCCTCAGGGTCCTGGTGAACATGGATGACAACATCATCCAGCACTACTCCAACGAGGACACCTTCATCCTGGCTATGGAGAGCTCGGCGGACTCCTTGCGTGTCACTCTGTCAGAGATCTGAGGGTTGTTAGCAGCAGCACTGTATAGGTGAAGTTTTAGCCATGCCATGCATAGATATTGTGAACGCTGCTAGCAGTGTTAGACGACAGCACCAAAATGTCTTCCTTCAGGAAAACCACAGGGGAGTCTCAGCAGGGTTTGTTACCCTACATTGATCACTGGCTAAACTAATCCACAGACCCTGAGGCAGTATCTGTTTACTAGACATCCTGCTGTAGGAGGATTTCTTGCATTAGGAACACAGGCTTAACTTTAAAAACGTATGGAAGCGCACAGATTTGTGGCTTAGGGGGGAACATGTTTGATATTTCCATCTGTGCAAGCCACGACTAGATGATAGAATTCACTTGTTAATACTTGGTGAACGAGAAGAGAGGTCTTTATCCAGGTCACCACAAAGCATCCAGCCAGCATGATGTGGTTTCACAGGAAGAAGACGGTGCAGTATACAGTAGTCTTACTGGATTACTAACACGGGACTGCTGTTTGTTTCCTCTGTGCCTGCTTCCATCCTTCCTGTTACCTCTTCTCGTGGTGGAAGCTTTTAAATGACTTGATCAGATGTTTGAAAGGCTCTCATTCAAAGCGGCAGCAACAGTTCAAGGTAATGGCTTATTGTTTGGTACATAATTATTTTTAGATGTGTCTTGAATAGTCACCATGATTCTAAGTATGTCATCTTATTTGACTGTCCATCTTTTTTTATCGATTGGTCATATTTTCACTACGTACTAACTGTTTCCAATCTGTGCCGGTGAAATAACAGTTATCCCGGGCTGTGATTACACGCTGGTGTCTCAGGGTCTATAATTACATGAGGCACCATTATGGAACAAGACTGCAAGTCTCCAGGATGCTGTTAAACTGTTTTGCTTCCTCTGTGCATGTGTTTATTGCTTTTCCTCTCACTGAAGAGGCTGCAGTCATTAGTATTTATGACATTAGTTAGGCCAAACCAGTCCATCCATTTACACAGTCCTTTTCTGAGGCTACTGTAAACCATCTGTGAGCGTTCGCCTCATCTGTTCCTACTCACTGCCTGTGTTTACACCTGATTCACTGACAGCTTCTGTATCCGTCATTTGCGTGATGTACAGACTTTTAAATGAGTCAATAAATATAGTTTTTATACAGTATGTAGGTGCTTGTGTCTTGTTTTTTTTGTTTGTTTTTTTTTACAGCAGTTTATTTGCAAGTAGTGTATTTGTTTTGCTCCATTAAAAGTTTCCAGTACCATTTTCTATTAAAGCATTTATAATAAGTTGTAATTAATGGCTAATAAATTAGTTCTTGATGCTTATAGATGTTATAGTATCAAAGTCAATAAGAACACACTTTCTGTTGCCTGGTTGATTATCATCTATTCTTTCTTCTTTAAATCTTTATAAACACTTAATAATGATTTAGGTCCAGACCCCAAGACCCTTTTCCATAAAATAAGTGCTCATAAAGTCAAACTTGGTGTCATCTCCCAAATCATCTCCGAACAGGTGACTGCTAAAAGTTTGGAATTGTGTATTGATAAGTTAACAGATTTGAAGTCTTTCTCAGTAAGCACACTCCTATAGAGACCTTGACAATGAATTCAGCATAAATACAATCATCCTCACATTTTAGTGTGATTCCTCTTCATGATCACATTACCTACGTCTGCATCTGTCATAAAATACATCTTCTATTAGCTGAGCAGTTCAAATCCTGGTGAGGTTACGGACTATTACTGTGTCAAACTCATAGCAGATTTTTATGAATAATAACAGAATATTATCAACGTAGCTGTAGAGGAAACATCTTGCATGTTTAATATGTTAAAGTATGCAAGTGCTAGATTCCGTATCCAAGGGGTAGTCTAATCACGCTCACGTCATGTCACTTCTGGAGGCCTGCGATTGGCTGATTGAGGGAGGGCATGGTGGGCAGACATATTTAAAACAAGCAAAGTTTCTAAGTCCTGATTTAAATTTTTTTTGTTCCTAAGTTTAAGACTGTTCTTAAGACTTAGATATGCTACAAGGAAGTATAAATTATATAGGTACAAATTGTAGATCTTTATAAAGGGTGCCTTCATAGAAAGTAGTTTGCCTCTGTTGGAGTCTTAAGCTGGAAGTGTTAAGAAAGAATAAGTTACATTGTTCAGAGTGATATGGTTAATATGGTTGAGGTGACTAAGGTTTTTGATTCTGTCACCTCCACAAGAAAGAGGTATTAAAAGATTCAATTACAGACTGCACCTCAGTGTGACAGGTCACAGTGAACTCATTCAGCAAGCTGAACTGACAGAAATCTTCAGTTTATGTTACAGCAGGAAAAAACTGCTCTGAAAATCCAGTAATCAGTTTGACTGGTTTTAGGTTTCACAGTACCCAATGATAAGATGTAGAGATGGCACTGTGGGTGAGTGAGTCCACCACTGGCAGGAAAGACTGCAATAAAATTCGGTACAGGCATACATGCTCCCCAGAGGATACATCAACTGACTGTGCTGACCTCTGAGTTTTCCTCGAGCACCACCAACAAGGCTCAGTGAAATGTATCAAAAACTAGTGGATACACTGACATTACTTAACAGCCTCAAAGAGCTGCTGGAAAGCCTGCAGACTATTTTGGTTATTATTTACAGTTATAGTCCAGTCCATTTACAGTTATAATCCAGTCCCCCTATTTATGGTTTATGCATGCTTTTCATTTATCATTGATAAAACTAGAAGATGACTAATGACTACATTCTTTAGGCAAATAAAAAAGACAATATTCAACGTTTAATAAAATCTGATCTTGGCTAATTGTCAGTATTTTGCATACATATCTTCATCTTATCTTCACACATAACGATTCCTCACATTTGTTTTTTGAAGAATTCTGACCCAGATTGATAATGCATTTACCATTTCTAAACTAAACTCAAAGCCATCTTTAACATTTCTGTACTGACACTTTTGAGGCAACAAATAGGCTGCTACAATATTTCTGCAATAGGCTAATACTTAACCGTCCATGCTGTCACTAAAAGCACAATATTAAACAATTAAACAGACATCACATTAATGCTTGCACACAATAAATTGTAAATTTAATTCTTGCTTTTTAAAGTTGACCAAAAAAAAAACAAAAAAAAAACAGAATCCTGTGTTCCAAAACTGCAGTCACTAAATACAGGATACCATACAAAACCTACAAAATGCAACAAATACAAACATTTTGTTCAACAGATAACAATTGTACAGTATAAATTTATACAATACTGTTTTTGTTTTTATTTGGCACTTGACCACAAGATGCTATTTTGTGTTTTTAGAGAAACGTTACACCTGACTCCGC
>NC_040023.1:27676835-27688648 GCF_000972845.2 Larimichthys crocea
TTTTTTTTTTTTTTTTTTTTTTTTTTAAAGGAAAAAATAATAATCATAAAAATACAATAAAAGCAAACACATTGTGACAGTATCATTGCAGTAGTTGTGATTCTCGGTTTGTTTGGCTGCATCTTTTTCTTTTTTCGTCACAAAAAAACAGCAGTTATTTAGTTAAACATTCAAAGCTTTTCTAATTGGAAAACAATGCAATAACTGAAACGGCCTGGCGCTGCCCTGGGGAGGGCTCAGTTACAGTAGAGGGGTTGTGTGTGTGCGGCGTGTGTGGGGGGGTTATACTGGTGCTCAGGGAGAGCTTATTTCTCTTTCCTTCAACAGCAAAGTGGTTGCTAGAAAAAGTTGAATTTAGTGGGACCAATAATATGTAATTAATTTTACATAATACTAAAGAATCCTGGCTGTGTCTGGCCCTGTTATGAATATAATCAGATGGTGATTTCCTTATTGAGCTCTCAGCTCTGACTACCCAGCATCCCCATTAAACATGGGTCTTCATGATTATTGTCACGGTGCCCTTCCTAAAGCTCCTCTTTGTTTCCCTCCATCGAGTTATTCATATGAACCATTACATGTGTCAGCTTTGGCAGTCCATACGCTGTCAATAACACTGACTACTGGTAGCACTAACGATGACGATACTAACATACAGAAGCGAGCACAGAGCCTGACGGACAACCGGCCGTTTAGCCACTGCTGTCCATAAACATACGTAAAAACACACACATGCGCTTAAGTCACATGCATATGTGTTATTTAGTCTACGCCCCCCCACCCCATACCCAACGACTGATTCAACATGCTGCATTTAAAAACATCTAGAAGTGAACGTGAAGAAGTGTCTGTGCTCTTCACGTGGGAAAAGGAACTGGTATGCATACTTGATATCTGCTAAAATAAACAAACATTTCTTAAAATGATTCCACAACATTCGTTATGAACTGAGCAATGTGGACTATAAGAATTGGATCTAGAAATTTAGGTGCGCTTTAATATATCTACACTGTACTCAAATACTTTCTATTTCTTAAGCTAGAGCGCAGCGACACATTGCTGCTCCAAAGGTCCTCTGTGGAATTCTGACTGATATGAAAAGCCACTGAAACACATGATGGGATGTGTTTCATCCTCCATTACATCAGTGAGGCTTTACACCAAATAATCCAACTACTGATTAGGGCGCGTATGCATAGTAGCATAATATTACATGTTAATGTAATTTTGTCCCAGCACAGAATATGAAACAAATTCTATCAAGTTTGCAAAATACACAAACACACGTACACATTCTCACAGTAGAAAAGAGGAAACTAAAAGCAGTACTTGTTCTGAGTGAAGGCCAAACTTCATGTCCACTCTGCAGATTAAATAATCTCACCTACAGTATGTCCTGTTATTCAACACCTCTCTCTCTCCCTCTCTGTTGTTGTTGTTGTTGTCTCATGCACACACTCTGTCTATGATACACATTAGAGTGACAGAGGCTCTGTGTCGCCCCAGCTGGAGCCTCGAAGGGCAAAGAGAGCCCAGGAAAGACACTGATACAGAGACTCCAGTTTATACTGTATATATACAACCTACTGCAGACCTTCTTTATACATGCTTATAGGAGATCTGAAGGATCCTGGTCAACTACAATCAGTGGGTTCAGGTTCAGTCTTTGTTTGGAGGGGGGGTAAACTGGAGAATGTGGTTCCCGTGCCCATCTTAGAAGTCCTTAGTGCATATTGAAAGCCTGTCGTCTTCATCATCATCAGCTTGTCATTCTTCATCATCAGTCTGCTCCTTAGTGGAGAGTTAAGGGCATTTCGAATCACCCAAAGAAGCACTGTGGGGAGACAGATGGAGGGAAAGAGTCAGATTAACACTGTTGTGACTGCATGTGTTCACCTGTTCAGTGTTTTGGAGCGATGTTTGTCTGCAGAATCAGGCAGCATGATAGCGTGACACTGAAGGGTATTTGTGCTGCGTTCAAGCACAATAAATTATAAATTAACGAGCTTTAGAAACAATGTACAACAGCTTTTTCAAAATCTGAATGAGCTTTACTCCTGGAAAAATCACAATGTAGCATATTTGTATATTCATCTGTTGAACACATACACAGTTTTCAGTTAAAATATCAACATCCATTATCTGTAACTGCCTATCCTCATCAGGGTCACGGTAGGGTTGGAGCCTATCCCAGCTGACTTTGGGTGAGAGGCGGGGTACACCCTGGACAAGTTGGCAGCTTTTAAATATCAACATGTATTGATATTTTATTTATTATCTATTACACAGCTCGTTCAGCAACAGACTGCTACTCCCACCACAGGTTCTTCATTCCAACAACTTCCAGACTCTTTAACACAAGCATGACTTTATTCTATACCTTTCTTAGTTATGATTAATTTCTTGTCCACCTTGTGTATACAAGCTGCTTCCCCAATTTCTCCAGTGTGGGATCATTAATGTCTATCTGATCTGATCTGATCTGATCTGATCTGATCTTAACTGTGTCCCACTTTGCTGATTCTCAAAATGTCTTAACATCCAGATGTGGACAATATAAAAAAGTGCACCATATATTGAGGTAAAACAGAGAGTTCTTTGTTGTTGCTAATCCTGTGAATTAAATTGAAATACAGGTTCATCATTACATTGATACAAAAAAACTATAAAAATCCAATATTACCCTGACAGGAAACAAACTTTATCATCACATTGTCAAAGCTGTGAAGATGAACTGTCTTAAACATCTTTCCAGAGAGGTGGATCAAAGAATAGATGACATGCCAGGAGTCTGCCAACAGGCTTTAACACTACTTTATAACCACGCACACATTGAGCCTTATCCTGGACAGAAAATACAACCACTAAACTATGAAATAAAGTTTATGATTCATACCTCGAGAAAATGACACCTCTGTCATTGTTCTGATGATGCCGACACCACAGGGGAGACCCACAATAACAGAAACAATCTTGTAACTACTTGTAACAGTTTTTTCTCTCCTCCCTCATTAAACAGAAGTTCAAAGAGAAAAGCAAACAAACACACCCTAATTAAAGATCAGTCGCACTAACGATTCTACAGCTTCTTCCACAGCCAACATCTGCCAGGCTGCTGCTGGCTGACCTCCCTCCTGTTCCTGCTTTCATATTTCCATTGTCACGACCAACTGATAGTATGAATCACTAACTTCTGACGCACTCTGACAACAGTCACGGCTTAGTGCTGATCAGGTTAATTAAGTGCTGCTGTAAAAAGACTCTTGGTGACAGTAAACCTCTGAGTCATGAACATCCATGATCAGGCAAAATATAATAGCCAAATGGCTTTAATCTTATTTTAATATTTTATAATTTTAAAGAAATACTGTTGTTTTTGCCCACAGAGAAGGTATTTCAGAAATGGACAAATCCTACACATGTGGGCTTTAAAAATACGAACCTCGACACCTTCAGCAACTGCTCCAAAATAACAGACCACCTCCTGCAAAGTTTCTAATATCAGTCCACGAGCTGGAAAAGCCAGTGGCAGACAGTGATGTGGATGACCCATCCCACATCCTGCACAGTGCTGCTTGAATAGCTTCACTGCCCGGAAGGCACAACTGTCCCTGAGGCTGTGTGCGACCTTCGCTGACCTAAAGCTTTCAATGCGAGCTGTGCTGCAGGTTGGAGATGCTGAATGTGAGCCTTACAGGTTTGTGTTGACGCCTCCGGTTTAGAACTGTCCAGCACTGCTGGGGTCGCACTGCAACAGGCGGACAATGGAGGGGTCGCTCTTGGCTCCTTTGATGAACTCCTCCAGAGACAGCTTACCTAAAAACACAAAGAACACCAGCAAAGGATGAGAAGGGACATGATGTTTTAGTCGTTTCTATTGCAGAACAGAAGACAAATGGACAGTGCAAGAGCTCAGGGCACAGACAATCAAATTTAGATCACTTGTATGTTTCTATATACATGAGTATACTGTGCAGAGCAACACTGCATTCCAGCACATCACTGAGAGACAGTAATGTGTTCTGAAATCAGGAAATGACAGTAATTACTGACACTGACAGAGTTCTGGTGTATTTTAGGCCTACACTAATTGTGGAGCTCTTGTCTAATTAGCTTGTTTTCTTGTTTTGTTGTAAAAGATGTGACAGCTTTATTGTCTACCTCATGCTGTGACAAGGACCTGTCCATGTTAGTGCAGATCAGTGGTGAACCAAAGGCTAACCCTGTACCTGTTCACATTTACAGTCATGCTGTGATGGGGGGTGGGTTGGATTTGTGACTGGGTTCAACCCAGTAAAAAGGAGTTTAGTGCGATGACAACAAAACACTCATTTCAATGTGAATCATTTGTGATTCTATGTGATTCTCACTTCCGAATCAGTGTTTCCACTTTTCACCAACTGGTGGCAGTGTTGAGACAGCTCTCCTTCCTCCTGTCCACCCTCCTAATAGACAGACCAGAATTGCCTCTCTGTCAGTTGCCCACTACTCGTGATTCTCATTAGAAGAAGCAAAAGAAAGAAAACACATTTCCATGTCTAGGTCAGCACAATCCCTCTCACTTTGTCTTCTGCTGTCACTTCTCTCTCCTCCTCTCCTCTCTCTCCAGCCCACTCCTCTTTTTGCTATGTCTTCTTCTCTTTCTACCCACACTACTCACTAGTTCCTCACTGTCCATCTCTCTATTGCCCCCATCTTGTTTCTCTGTCTCCTGTGCTCAGTGCAGTATGAATGTGCTCTCTGAGTGTCCACTGAGTGGCTAGTGTGTGTGTGACGGTGTCTGCTCTGTCGTCAATGAACTGCTGTTTCTGGCTGGAGGGGTCTGCCTGTGCTCTGTAGTGGAAAAACCAGGCCAGTTTGTACAGTGACAACAGCTGCTGGAAAGCTAACCAGGTGGCAGTGACAAGCTGTTCAATACATTTGCAATTGAAATTTGGCTCTTTTGTGGCACTTCACTGAAGTATCAAGCACTAAATACACTAATTCAATTAGATTTGTTGAATTTGTTTGGTATCTTGGTAGAGAAGCAACAGGACACTGAAAGAGCTCTGTATGTCATACACACAGCAACTGTTGACTCAACACAAAAAATAACTAACATCTGTTCTGAAGTCAGTTTAGTTTTTTCTGGTGTATGCAAAATGATGAGGTCAGCTTACCGTCTCTGTTGGTGTCCATCTGCCTGAAGATCTTCTCCGTCCTCTTCTCAGGTGTCGACTCGTCCTCAGGCATCTTCATCACAGAGGACACCATCTTATAGATCGCCTACAGGAGACACAAGTGTGAATCAATCTTCCATTCATGGATCTCTAAAATATTTATTTTGTAAACTGAGGGCATTGTGGCTCAAACTTAACTGGATGGTCTTTCTCTGAGTTCTGACAGAAAACACACAAAATCTAGATGGATCATTTTTCCAGGCCCCGATAATCTATTTACTCAATCAACTTTTTACCCAGTAACAGGAGTCCTAAATGATCACACTGTTTTGTTCTTAAGTTAGAACAGTTGTGGTTATTTCACAAAAGGGACTTTTTATTTCACAATAAGGTGATGTCACACACTGTCGTGCACCAATCAGGACTCAGTTGGTCTGACGACACAGATAGTTAATACTTAACAATTCTGCTTTTTCCCAAACTTTAACATTTGATTGTTTGCACATTACATGTAGTCATGAATAATACTTCAGATTTAAAAGCTCATTTTTCAGGGATTTACTGTCCCTAGAGTCAGTCACTTCTACATACCATTGTTATGAAAAATGAATGTTTCCATGTCTCTCATGTCTCTCAAATAACCATGAGTTCTTCTGTGCTGGCAGGTCTGTCACAGAAAGGAAAGAAAATACTTCCTGGTTGTATACAGGTTGAAGTTTCATGCTTCATGTTTGAAGTGGAACTTCAGTATCTGCACTGACACTGGCCTGCCAACACTGGCGGTGCATTTCTGTTCCAGACTACAGCTCATCACAGATCAGCCACCTCAGAAACCTTCTGTCATTCCATTAATGAAATGTGCACTGACATAATAACCTTAGAGATACTAATGTTATAAATGACGTCCACTGTCATTATTTCATACACACACTTAAATGATTATGAACACATGATGCATGCACAACATGAATATTTCTGTATTCTCTCTTAAGCTGCTTCTGTTCATCTTACTGAACTGAAGATTTATGTGGGACATTTAAAGAACCACTGTGTAAGTCAGTGGCAGCTGGTGGTGTTGCTGATTGTAACCCCATCACCTCACTGTCTCCTTTCTTGCGAGAAGGTATCTGCGAAATGTGTGAAAATCACAAAAGGTCCTATCTAGAGCCAGTGTTTGTAGAAACATGCTGGTTCAACAGGGCAGACTCACTTATTTTCAGGGGATTATACACTAATGAAAACATAGTTCTGCATATTATATTGCATTTCTGTCATATTCTGTAATTAGAGCGGCCTAACTTTCATTTGCTAACCTCATGTTGTTGTAGCTTTTCTGCATATTCAATACGCTGAAGGACAGTAAGGGTAAAATAACTGAGAATCAGGGAGGCAACACACAGGAGTTTGTCACACACAGGATCTTACATAACATGCCCCTGTGATATTTCATTTACTCATATAAGTAACATTTATTCTGCTATGACACAAAGACAAACACACTGCAAGTCTGTGCGTGTTCACAGCGCTTACACACTTTCGGACCAGTATTTATTCCAATATGTCAACTTGTTGCGCTGCTTTGCCGTTCTGTGATTACATTTTCGTGGTTTGTGTAGGGTGGAGGGGTGGAGACAAACATATGCACATACACAATCCCTCACAGACTATTTATCAGTGTTGTGTCTTCTTTGCTCTCTGGTGCATTGCAGGCTGTTTGGCAGTAAACAGTGAAATCACAGCCCATTCTCTCTGTCTCTAATAAGGAGGCGGATTTGAGGGGAATGGGAGCTGACATGTGAACAGAGGAGAGCTGATTGTGATTACAGTGCAGCGGGAGCTTTAAATAGGTGCTGGTTATGCCTCCTATTACACAGTAGCAGGGCGGCTCAGCTCCTGGGTCACTGTGGAGCTGAGGAACACACAGCAGCCACCGTTAATATCAGTCTTCATTTCAGTTTCAGAGTTTGGTCTGTTATTAACCAAAATCCTTCAGACTGCTGTGAGTGTTTAGGACATTTAGCCAATATTACATATTGGGGATTTAACTGTTGGTCTAATCAGAGTAATGCAGTGGAATAAGCTTAAAAGTCTAAATCCCAAAATTACAAGTCACCAATAAGAACTGAAATGATCTGGAGCTCATGGCGCTCTCAGTATTCCCGCCTGCACACAGTGCTGTGAAAACAGCTGGAGCCAAAGAGAGACAGAGGAATTTTGTTATTCCTGTATGCCACAGAAAGAGATCAGTGAGCCACACTGCACACACACTACACTATACTACACTACACTACACTAGACATGTGGACTAGTCAGTGGGACTTGGAGTTGGACTGTTTTGATGAAATTCATTTACATACTTTTTAACAGGCTAGATAATAATAGGTCTTATCATGGGATTAGATGATAAACATATAGAATAAAACCAGTCTTATCCTTTAACACGGCCAGTCTTTACATAGAACACTGGAGGCGTGCAGAGAAAGTAAAGCCAGTGCTATTCAGGCTTGATCCTTTTTTCCTCTGTATTCACAGACTACAACCATTCTCTTAATTGGCTGTCTTTCTATCTTTTGACACTTTGCCAGCCTGGTGTGTCCTCCCTGGCTGATTGTCTGTTTCAATCTCTCCTCCGCTACCATGAATTCTCTTTATGTCACAAATTCAACAATGAAGACAACCTGAATGTTACCTTTTCTTTTTTTTTCTGCCAACTATCTTCTCTTTATATCCTGTGAAGCACACATGTATTTTTTTTTACAGTTTAGACAGACTCTACTGAGCTTCAGAAGTCTAAAGAGGATCCATTCTATAACCTGAATGCCACGAGGAGAAAAAGGACGTTCTTTCATACCCTTTCAGCAGGGAACTTTCAGACAAGAACACAACATCGCCTCCTGTGGAGCCGGAAACAGCCTGAGCCACAGTTACATGAGGACAGAGAGAGGGGGATAAAAAACGGTCCAAAGCTACTAAGCCACAGCTGTGGACTATTACCTGGCCACTTATGAATGGGAGAAGGAGAAGGAAATCACATTTTATTACCTCCCCTCTACACCTTAGCCATCAGATAATACAGAGACGTAGATGTAGAGACGTAGTTTAAGAGAGACAGACGGAGAGAGCGAGGGAAGTTGTCCACTTGTTGAGACTTACTTGGACTGACAGAGCCAGCTGTGCACTGTTTGAGTCATCCTGCAGTAATAAGGACACACACACACACACACACACACACACACACACACACACACGGACAATGCCTCGCCTCACCCTCACACCAAAGATGAATATGTTTCCCGTAGCGGCTTTATCTGCCTGAGCAGTGATCTTCAGTGATTCATCTTACTCGCCATTCTGTTCAATCTCATTAAATTACCAGTGTGAATACTCTCCCTTCTTTTCTGTCTGTCGAGAAAATGAACTTGTCTCTGTTCCCCGTCTGCTCCGCTGATCGTGCCATGTCTCACGTGGAAGGCATACAGAGGTGAGATATCAACTATTGATGAGCGGTTGAGACAGACATCTCTCTCCCTGTGTTAAGATGTTGTCATTATCTGAAGAAGAAGAGCCATTGCTGGCTGCAATCCTTCTCATTCAATTACTCCCACAGCAAGGCTAATTATGAGAATCACCAGCATTTACACACTCTCGGCAGGAGAGACCATTAGCTAGCTGCAGTAAGCCGCGTCTTCCAGTCACTGCGGCAAATGGAGGCGAGCGTGAATAGAAAACATGTAGACCAGTGTGGGGGCAGTGACAGGGTTCTTTGGGTGAAGCATTTGCTTTGTGGTGGACAGTGTTTAAAATTTGGTAACTTGCTGTTAGATTAAAAGATTTTTTGTTACATTTCTCCAATAAACAAGAATAAAAGCTGCATGAATATGAACAGTCAAACTAAGAAAATGTGTGACGGCTTAACACAGTACACAAAAACAAGCATCCAGTCTGCTTTTCCAGTGCAGTAATTGCTGCAGTAGTTGTAGTGCCAACAGACCACACAGTGGCACATTTTGGCTGGTGGGCAGTTCGGGCATATTGTCAGATTTGACATGTGGAATCTGTCAAATCTGTCACGGCCAAGTGGATGCACCAACCATGAACTGGTCTTAAAAAGGTCTGCAGCTATGCTAACAGCTCTCAGCATTTTTTTGTTTGTCGATAAGGCGTTTCAGCATGGTCGAAGACCTTTAATAAAACAAAAAAACATGTTGCATTTAACAGTGTTTTTCAAAGTAGCTGGCAAACCTGGATGTACTAACCTCACAGTGAGTGTGTGCCTGTAATAAATGCTAATAACTTGAAGTAAAGTAGACATATCTTAGGCCTTGATTGCACTAGGCATGGCTCCATGACGTTGTTTTGGTCCGTTCTCCACATGGCTTCATGCTCCACATGGAGTGTTCCAGAAATGGAGTGCCAGACTGTGTTTACTTGCTCCGATTTGGTCATTTCTCCTCGGTTTATGTGCTTCTATCAATAAGTAGGCTATGTAGCAGCATTGTCTGGAACAACTACGATGAATCTCAAGGAATACGAGATTAGGTGAAGTGAGGGGGATTACCAAAGTCAAATCATTTCAGTGAAAAATGACAATGCCATCCTGATGCTGGTGCCAAAACTTTGTAGGCTTCATCCTCTGAGGGCCATGAATGGCTGTACAAAACTTCATGGCCTTTTTGGCCATTGCATTTCAGACATACTTCTCATTTTCTTCAACTTACACTAAACCATCAGTATAAATACTGAAGCTTGTGAATATTATTCTGGATTTAGGGTGAAGAGGTTGGCAGACAGACATCTGGGCTACTTTGCCTAGCCTGCTACCGTCACGACTCCTACACAGATAAGAAGCAGAAAGGATGGATTCAGCCTGATAAGAGATACCTGCCAATCTGGCTAGTGTAACCCAAAGACTTTGAGTTGAGGTATCATTTTCAACTTCGACTTGTAGAACTCAGTGCTACCTGAACAACGTTCCTCTTAAGCCTGCTTTCTCTCTGCAGAGGTGGGTAGCTTTGAACCAGAGAGTCAAAAAGCCAAATGGAGAGAGGGAGCAGATAGACATGATGATAGATGAACACTGTGTGTATGTATAAATGCTTCTATGTGTCTGAGACAGAGAGAGAAATTGAGATGGCCCTAAGCTCTTTCTAAAGCGGCATTTCAGCAATGAGGAATGGCACTGTCTAATCTAATGAGTGAGACACAGAGCTCCTGTTTCCACATTTCAAAAGCTTCAATCAAATTTAAGTTAGAGTTACAATAGTACTTTTTCTATGCATGGTGGAAGTGGACTGCATTTCTTTACTCCCTAAACAAACTGCAGCTAATTAACAACTGCCACATATGCAAACACATTTGCCAAATAATCACAAACAGACTCTCACTCATTCCCTCATTATGGCAGAAATATCAACTTTTCGGCACTCTTGTCCTCTTATTCACTTCAACTGATGGACCCTGCAGGCAGCCAGACATGAGCATCTGAGTCACTGCTTTCCATTCTTTTGTCCTTTGGATCAGCACCACCTTTTAATGGAAAGTGGCCAGAGTGTTTGTGTCATCAACACGTATGAGAAGTGACAGGTCTGAATCACGGAGGTCTTGAGGTAGGGAAGCTAATTTAACCTTTAAGCGATGATATGTGGGCCCATGTGAGGAGGCTGAGATATTAATATTTTCTAGGACTGCCTGTGGCTGTACCTTTAAAATGAATCAGAGAAATTGGATTGATTAGCTCAATACTGTACTGTACCAGTATCAGAGATTCAGATGCTATTGAGCTCTGTGAAGCTATTATGTATTTCATATTTGTTGCCACATTTTAAATGCCAATTGTCATCAGTTATTGAGAGTCTGACAAATATTCAGGCATTTTAGGACTTTTTACTTTTTTTTTTAGATTGATGTTTATTGGTCTTTAAATACATAAATGTGCCCTTTCAAATAGGCAAAGCAAGAGCTGGTTAATTAGCCTTTATACAAACATGTATTTGCAAACTATGACAGTCTGACTGACTACATGATGACACATTACAATTTGATTGCACAAGCAAGTAGGAACACAGTCTAGTATGTGTCTTACCTGCCAAAAAATAAGCAACAGGTGATGATGAAGTACAGTATGTCAAGTTTTACAAATATTAAAATAGTCAAACCGTAACCACAAATGACTCCCGGTGTCCCGGTGAAGAAGGTGTTAGGTATTTTTATTTGAGGAGTTAAGGGAGAATTTTTATACTTTGTGAATTTAAATAAATTCTACATTATGTGACGTATCAATTTTACTGATTTTGTTTTATCCCATTAAAGTTTTAAAACACTGTAGTTCGCCTGTATGTGTTTTGCCTTTCTTCTGCATGTTACTTCACGTTTCTTGGCATCCACTGTCAGTTTGTGTTGCTCTTTTCAGTCAATAGTGTGCAGTGAAGATGCCGCCTGATGGTTGTTGGCGCACACAACAACTCCAGGTTGAATTAGCCGCAGCAGAAAAAAGTGATGGACAGTACTGTACGTACATCACAGAGAAACAGTGTCTCAAAAATTAAGAAGGCTGCTCAAGAAGAGGTGAAACTCAAGTGGGACCAACTCGCTGCTGTTACACAAATGTGGAGGAATTAAGAAAAAAGTGAAGGGAGAAATACACCCCCCCCCCCC
>NC_040023.1:27688665-27703759 GCF_000972845.2 Larimichthys crocea
CCCCCCCCCCATTTTCCCTTGTTGTTTTCTCTTTTAAGCGTGAGACGTGTCCTGCTGCACTGCCCACAAAACCTATACTGAGATTCAAACCTATCAAAATGTGGAAATGAGCTCTACCTCTCATTTCTCAAGTGAGTAAGACTGTCCACACATCCTGCTGGGAACTGACATTTACCGTCATTACCTTCAGGACTAACAGGTTAGCATGCAGGGCTTTTACCACTGTCAGGGGTTTAAAACATCCTTCTTCATCTCCACAGCATTAGACTGCTTGGCAACTATAAAATAAACCAGGTAGGCTTTACAGAATATGCTAATGCCTGTACTAGATAGAACAGGCACATATAGACATGACTGTACGAGACTTAAGGTCCAGTGTGTACGATCTAATGGTACTAAGTGAAGTTGCAGATTACAACCAACTGAACACCACTCACCTCACACTTCTAAACATGTAGGAGAAACTATGGTGACCTGATACTAAATGTCCTATCTACAGCAAACTAAGTTTGCCTACTCTGGGCTGCTGTGGTGAATTGGTTCAAACATGGAGAATAAGAGGAGTGGCTACCCCTGTATATATAAAAGGTTAATTTCAACAATTCTTACATACAATCACACATACTGATGAATATTGGATTCCATTTCTGTCAACAAATCTTATACACTGCGCCTTTAATACAGCCAACTTTTAACACTTTAACAGAGGCAGCATATACAGTAGGTGTGATAGCAGACTTGTTTTAGGCTAAGCTTTAGGAGAAAGGTGCAGAGCAGATGAAAAATTGATCCTTCTTCCTCCCAGAGGAGACTAAAAACATTTAAGAGGGATAAAAGCTAATGAATTCCTGACTGCTTCCAAAACTGCTGTTATTGTCAGGACAAGGGACGTTTCCAATTAATCTTAATACCTAAATGCATCTCCTAAGTACTGACATTTCAATGCAACCTGTAAATGAGGTCCTGCAGGATATATTTCTCAATCCTGTGTTAGATGGAGGCACATCCAGTTCCATATGTCCCTACTACAAAGCAGTGTTGGATGTTTTTTTTGTTAACACAGTGTTTAACAATCACTGCCCTGGCTAATGTTAGAGTTAGTGTGTGTGTTTGTGTGTGTGTAAATTTCTGTCTTGTTTTTTGTATTTGGTTTTCTTGTATGTCAGACTGGGGTCTTTTGTTTTTTAAGTGTTCATGTGTCTGCCTCTGTGCACACTCACCTGAACAATCTCCAGCATCTCAGCTTTGCTGATATACCCATTTCCGTCCAGGTCGTACATACTGAAAGCCCATTTCAGCTTCTGCTCCAGCTTGCCACGTGACGTCACACTTAGTGCAATGATAAACTCCCGGAAGTCTATTGTCCCATCTCCGTTAGCATCAAATGTGCGAAAGACATGCTCAGCGAACTTAGAAGCATCTCCGTAGGGGAAGAAGTTACCGTAGATCTTCTTAAACTCCTCCATGGACAGGTTCCCGCTGGGGCAGTCCCTCAGGAATCCCTTGTACCACTCCTGGATTTCATGCTCGGTGAAGTCAGTGCTCTCCAGGAGGTCCTGCATCACTTCAGGACGGAGCTTGCTGTTCTGCTTCCCCATGTCTGTCGGTGCTGTCAATCACTTGGCTCACAGCTGGGAAAGAGATGAAGGTGAGAAGATTTTAGGATGGCATTGGTAAAAACAAACATCAACCGCGTTAGCTGAAGGACAGGGATGAAAAAAAGAATGCATAAAAGTTAGACCTTCAGTACAATTAAAAGACATGTTTCAGAACTATGACATCTTGCAATTTCTCGCCCACTCGGGGTGTTTTTGTGCCATAAACTGCATGAGTCTTAGCTCCAAATTGCGTAATTATCCAGCAGCATGGCCAGAGCTGCCCTGATGTTGAATCATTTTGTCCATTTTAATAAGACAGTAAGACAGCTCACGCTGTTAATAGTGCAAAAGTTTGTCAGGCTCCATGATCAGTGCTCAAGTGATCAGTTTGCATATCAAGTTTCAGTGTGCGACCGATGAAAGCTGAAGTTTCCTAAATGGAAAAAGCACCATGTTCAAGTTGAGTACTTGTCTAATCATAATAATAATAATAAATACACACACTGTGATGCAAGAATGAGGAAATGTGCTCTTTACCTGTCCAGCAGACAAACAGGGATTTCATTCATGCTACTGTAACCTTTTTCAGTGCTAATGTCACCTTTGTTAGGTGGATGCTGTACTTCTGCCCACCGACTGCCTATGACTCACCCATGGTTCAATTCTCTATCACTATCCGAAAAAGGTAACTCTATGTAGTCTCAGTTAGTGTTATTACACCTACTAGCTGATGTTTCTCACTGGAATTACGTGTCGTGCTGGCTAGATTGAGCCGACAGACATCTAAATGCAATGGTGAGTGCCGCATTTAATTCACCTTCGATTTGTAATTTTCCTTCTTCCCAACAAGCTGCTCCATTCACTGAAAATGACATTGTGTGGTCTGTTTGTTCCCCCCTGTTGCACATAAATTTACTGCTCATACTGCTGGAATAATGATGTGCATCACTGTCTCCCAAACAAATAACTGCTGAATTAAAATGTGTCCTTTTTTCTAATTTTCTTTGAAAAGGAGTTGGTGGTTCCACTGTAGGCAGTTGGTTTTAGAGCTGATTACTTCCGCTGTATGAATCAGCTGAATAACCACCAGATGAAGCCAGGGACACAACTGCTGTCACTGAAGTATAGACCAAAAATGTAAGAAACCTCACTTTGCAGACTTTACCTTTATCACAACTCTCTTAAATCACTCCCTTTTTACAAAGCATTGGAACTTTCCATGGAAAAGGGCGATGTGTACTCCGAGTACACACACTGCCATATGCCTAACATGGGTTTAATTAGTCTATAAAATCTCTGTCTCTCTCTCTCTATACACACACACACACACACACACACACACACACACACACACTCTAAAACCAGCTTAGCCGCACTGGAAGGAAAGGGTGGTGCAGTCAAACGATATTAAAGCTGGACCGCTCAACAAACATCATTCAGATTAATAACCTGTTGAGAAACAACCTCTTAATTCTCTTCCTGGAACTGGCGTATCAGTGTTTGTGCTGGTGATCTTTATGAAGAGAGTAAAGCTTTATAATCCCTATTTGCAATGTTTGCACAGTCCATTTAAATGTTCATGTAAAGCGAGAAATATAAAATATTATGTAATTATGTAAATAGTAACGATGATGAATCATCATCTACATGTTACTGGCAATAAAAGTTGTGGTGCTCATAAAAGCGAGTGTTTGCTTGCTGAAATGTTGAGCGGCTGGTGATTGGTGATGATTCGTGAGAGATTATAGGATGACCTTGACGTTAAGGTCATAAAAACACCTCAATGAACATACCTTATTGTGTTTTTACTAAAATCACTTGTTTGACTAGAAACTATTAAATGTTCCATGAAGCAGTAGTAGTAGCCCAGTAGTAGAAGTAGTTTAATTCAATCATTATAACATCAGATATAGATATTAAGATATTAATATATTAATATCAGATATTAATCAGATATAGAAAATAGAATACAATAACTGTTCATTTTAGGCCCCCCAGTCTTTTGTATTGTATTTCTAACATTTCAACATCTTATTATCTTATTGGGGTTGAACTGTTTCACAAATAAACCCATTTTCTGATATTACATCACTAAGGTTCAGGTCTGGTTAGGATTATGCGTATACTATATACTGTGTATCTGTTAAACAGACAAACTACAGACAAAGTGAAACAGTTGTAATCACTATTGTTGTCACTATATCAGAGTCGCTACTCAGTTATCGCATAAAATAATTCATGATAACAATATAATTGCAATATCAATTGAAAATTTGGAGAAAAAGAATATTAACAATAAAACATTTATTTGGCAAATGAATTACAAGTGTGTTAAGGTGCGTTACCACATACTGCTCTGGTGTTTGGTGTATGAACCACAAAGCAGAAGCAGAAAGAAACGGAAATGATTTAAGAGGTGTTGCATTATTTACACGATATTATCATATGTGTAAAATTACACTTGCCATCAACACCACTGTATCATAAAACCTCCAGTTGAAATGTGAGAAATACTTGCTGTAGGCAGACTATCCAAATAAATTATTAAGACAAACAGACAAATGTGACTGTCACTTGTTTGAAACTGAATCAATAAACAGCTGGGCATTGGGAAAAATAATAAAATACAAGTGTTTTCTGTAAATGAAACATGCTGAAAAAATAGTGATCATTTTCATTTTAAAATTCTGAATAAATGGGTTATTTCACAATGTCATAATTTTAGTACATTTTTTGTATTTATTTGTATATGTATATATAATAAACGTATATTATGTCACTTTGTGTCTCCATAGATAATTATTTATGGGCATAGCCAATACATACACAGACAGACAGATAGAAACATGGGAACGATGACAGCAAGAAAAAAAAAAAAAGTCACAGTGGAAGAGTTATGTCTGTTTTTTTTTTTTTTTATCTGCATTTTAGACACAAACACAAACAGGAAGTGCCTGCTACTGGTCTCGAGTGAGATTATGCTGTTAATACAGTAACCATGCTCTCCTTGTGTATGTGAGAATATGCATGCATGTTATCGTAAGCTTTTATGCAAGAAAAATGCATGACAAAAACATGTTTGAAATGACTATAGCATAAGAGGTCATTTCACCATGTGTTTAAGTTTTATGTATTTATGACCAGTATGCAGTCAGCCTTGCCTTGGCCTTCACTGTCATGTCTCAGGAAATGAGTCACTTGTGTACTCAAAACCACCTAGCAAGGTCCTTGAATACGTCTGTGCTATAGGAAACTTTATGAAATGACAAACAACTGCCATTTCTATTTCACATACTTGGGAGGTCATCTGCAGTGTAAGACAGACTTTTAATCTACCAACATCATATCAAATCATGGCAGATACTAAAAAGACAGACCTCCTGTAATAAGGTTCAACCAAGGCTAACACTGAGTCGAAATTTCACAATGTAAGCAAGGATATTTGAGAAGTGATAACTTATCAGCATTGAATTACCTACTCTCAGAGCCTGATGGAAAAATCCAAGCTCCAGCCGTGCCCTAAAACACAGTAAAACAAGCAGCCAGGCGGTTAATGCTACAGAACAGCTTCTATCTCTCTTTGGTAAACACAGTGACGAGAATGGCTCTGATGTCTGGGTGGGAATCATAACAATCATAACTGAGGGGAGCACTCATTTGAGTGGCACATGAATGATTTTATGTGGGGAATTTTTGACACTCTCCTTTGATTACTTCTATTACAGACTTTTGTTTGCACAGCCACACTGAGCACTGGAAGAAACGCTTAACATTTACAGCAGCATACTGAAACTAGGAGGGTGAGATAACAGACAGTATATGCAGTGTCTACATTTATATATATTCTATTCAATGTCATGAGCTTTGCAGGTATTCTGTTATAAAAAATATTGGGAAAACTGATATTTTGACATGATGGTGCTAAAGGTCAGGAGATCACCAACGTTCTTATAATTCATCCTGAGGGGAACATGATCATCATGGCATTCCAAGTTGCTTTTAAAAAAACTGTTTTAGTCTCTATCACTAATTTCCCTGTTGATGACAATTGTACTGATATCTTTAGATGACTCACCTGTTCAAATTATACTAACGCTTATAGTTATGCTATTATAATAAAAATTGTGGCCGTTTCAACTGACCGCCCACTTAATACAGGTGCTGCTTCCCCTCTGTGTGCAGCACGTCTGAGAGCAAACAGTTTAGTGACCACGGAGAGAATGTTTTTGAAAGGCTAAAGGCAGACAAACGTGGATTGAAGCTGAATATTTCATTAGATAAAAATATGTTGTGAATTTTGTAAATGATTTCATTAATATGTTGTCAACATTTTGTATATTAGACTTTACAACATTCTGGAGTTAATAAAAATAGTTAAAAGAAAGGATTTTTTTTGGTATCTTCAGTTTTATTTGTTTATGTTCCTTCTTTTGCATTTAGTAAAATATTTCTAATCTAGAAGCCCTAATTAAAGCATCATTTAATCCCCCCAGTTTCAGGGAGAAATACCTCTGTCATAAATACATGTGTATTTGTTATGATTACATTACTGATGATAAAAACCAGTAAGTTGACCACTTTGCCTACAGCCAAACATCAAGTTAGTGCAGAGACAGGTGATTCATAGTGCCAGTTATTATCCAATAATCCATTCTACACCAATACACTGTACACTGAGCATGATTTAACAGTAGACAGTTATATCTCATTAGTATATGTTTGCTAGTTTGAGTCCCTTTTTTCTCAAGTTAAAATCAGCACGCACTCACTTTGTGAGAGTCTTTGAGGGCAACATTATTCATGATTCATGTTTTTTTTTTTTTTTAAATTGCAAGGCACAAACAAGAAAGATTTTCAACATTAAATGAAAGACAGGCAAAGATTTTATGTTTTAAGCTTTTAAAGTTGTAGTTAAAAACAACATAAGAAATGTTTGGGTGAGTTCGTTTTGGGACAAATAGTGTTAATGTTTAGATTGTCCTCTGTCCTATAATGGCAGGTGAATCTGCGCAACTTTACGCCAATTACTGCAGCGACTACTGTTTAAGGGTATGCTACAACAACTGACCCTCAGAGGGATTACACTTCAGTCTGTCACCAGGCTCTCCACTAATGGAATCCATAGCCATGACCCTGTCCACTGCTATAACACACACACACACACTCATAAAGCCTTAATTACTGACCCACTGTGTCCTGTCACCAGTTATGACTCTATTTCCAGTCTGTACACACACACACACACACACACACACACACACACACACACAGACACACACAGCCGAAAGAGGATGCTGCTGGTAGCCCACTTGTGTGGTGACACAGATTTTTTTCAGCTGCATGTCTGTATGTGGTCTGCTCTTTGTTATAATTAGAAGATAAGGGGATACAAGTAGTCAAAGAAAGGCAGAAACATGGTCACAGATGCGTGTGTGTGAGTGTTGAAAAGAGAACAAGTGCTTGCGTATGTTGATTGACAGCAGCTGACATTAAAACAAGTAGGCACTGGCGAGAGATGGAAATCATTTCTGTGCCTCTCAAGGCTGCTGGACCTGTACTGTTCAGAATGGACGATAGTGTTGGAAAGCTGCTTTCTCACAGTTGGGCTGGGGGTGGTATACCTAAACATAACAGGCCAGGGATAACAGGAGTGTCAGATGGTTCACAAATTAATTTCTTTGACGGCTACTCTGACCCACATCAATCAGCTCCTGCGCAGGAGGAGATACTGTAGCTCACTCCTTTTCTTACCATTTATCTAACAGGCTGAAAACTCTGAAAACTGCTGTTCTTCTGGAAATTATGATTTACATTTACAGTACAAATTCATATTCACCAGTTTTGCTTAGCACATTAGCATGCTAACATTAGCAAAGACATTTTTATTGGGGCGAGAGAGAATGACATGCAGCAAAGGGCCAAAGGTCAGACTCGAACCTTGGGCCGAGCCTAGTACACGGGGTGCACACTCTATACAAAATCTCATGGCAATCCATGTAGTAGTAGCTCGAGAAAGAAAAGACATTAGCAGTGGAGGAACACCTACTGCTGCTCATTTAGCTAATGAGGTTATTTAAAAAAGGTTTACTCATTTGTGTGCCTTTATGTTCATAATTATGTTTCTTCTGCCACCTCAAAGTTCAGCTGTAGTTCAGAAAAGGAACACCTTGGCAGTGCAATGTGACATTTGGTACAAAACGGTTTATTTGAAGCGTTCAGAAGCTTCAGCTGCTCCCGTCTCTCACCCCGTCACATTTGCTCTCCTTAGGCCAACCGCAGAACCATTCGGATTCAGCCTCAAATCACTCCGACCAAATGAATTATCATTCATATCAATCGTGTGGATGGACGGAGGCGCGTGGTGATAGAACCTTGGCAGAGCTGGCTCCATGGCTCGGATTTGCATTCAGATTATGACAACCTGACCACTTCACACACACACACACATACACACTCACCAGTTAAGCTGCTGATATTTTCCAGCCACTTCCTCTGTGGACAAAATGATTTCTATGTAAAACACACAGCCTCTCCACGATGAAAGGCTGTGAAGACCGTGATTGTGTTAATGCTGTATGAATACATTTATGAGGCGGCTCTCGTGTGCCGATAGGTGAGAGGTGAGGAGACAGGGAGAGAGGAAGAGGAGATGTGGAGCACGATGAGTATTTTAAACCTTTTTTCAACTTATGCATACACTGTACTTTTTATTCTCTCCAGTACATTTCTTCTTTCTTACCCTTCACCTTGTTACTCCTTTATCAGATCCACTTTTACTTTCATCAGATCTTTCCATCTTTTTACTACCCCGTTCATAAACTCCTGTCTTCCTCTTACGTCTTTCCTATACCACATTTCCATATTCTTCAACCCCAGTTTTATTTCATCCTACACATGAACAACTCTCTCTCTTACGAAGTGATTTCACTGCAGTTACCATAGTAACGTTCAGCAATATCCCACGGCCATTGATGAGCTGTCTGGCTGAGAGTGCATGGGTACACTTACACACACACACACTACTCACAGTCAAATACACAGAATCAGTGAATGCAGGATGAGCGTGTCCATGTGTGTGTAGGTGTATAGGGGGTTGTGTGGGTGCAGGTATGTGAGGTGAGTAGCAAGAAGCCAATGGTGAACATTACAGCAGTCTTCACTGCATGCATTTGAACCAACCTTTTATTATGATAACAACCATAACCACAACTGTATTAGACTTGGATTTTTACAGCCTTTCACAATGTGTGCCACCTGATTCAGTGTAAGTCTCTGTGATTGTCCAGTCAGACTGGTTTAAAGTACAAACAGGAAGAGAAAACTCTTACGTACCATTGGAACAGGTAACATAATCCTGTTTGTGAACAGGACACAATGTTTATTGTCTCCTATTGTGGAGAAACACTAACATTATCTCTGGCAATAAACAGAACATATTACAGTAATTATACTAAAATGTCATAACCATCCAGGCAATCAAATATTGAATAAAAGAGGTGGACAATCTTTTGCACCTTTATGTTCCAATAAAAAAGCAAACACCTTTACTTGTCTTCTGGCTGCATTATGAAACGTTTTTTTTTTCAAAGTTACATCTGTTTATCAGAACATTTGATAGACTTAGCTAATTTTGATGATAGGTGGTGAAAGGAAATGGGGAAATACAAGTACAACATGCAACTTTGCCTAATCTTGGGACGCCACAGCTCATGGTTTTCGTCTTAAACCCAGGTCACTAGGGCACCTCAAAGGTTACGTCTTTACCATAATATTAACATTTGCTCAACCAAAAAAAAAAACACTCTGCTCTTTTTCATTAAGAGTTAGCAGTAGACGAACAACCCTCCTGTAGTAAACTGCACATCCCCCCTGACAGATCACAACTAATGCACAAACTACTCAGCTGTGGCAGAGGGTGAAAAGGGGCTTACGGTCCAGCTGCAGCAGATTCCTGAGGAGAAGGAATCTCAGATGGAGAAAACTAGTAGAAGCACTCCATGGATGTCTGTGTTGTATAAACAATGAACTGAGAAAACTAAGAAAAGAGTGCCATCTCAAACAACTTCAGAAAAACCTAAAGCTTCCTCCCAATTCAGGGGCTGAATCCAAACTTTTTATTTTCACAAGTTCTGTTAAAAGGGTCTTTTAAATGCAGCTGAGAAGTACAGCTTCCTCATTTAGCCACATATGCAAGGGCCTGACCGTGCAATGCTTAGTATGTGAGTGTGAGAATTTTATACTCGATCATTTACTCAACAAGGCACGAGTGCAGAAATCTAAGACTTGGAGTAATGTGAGACTATTTAACTCAGCGAGTAGCCATGCGGCCCCATTCTGGATTATCTCCGGATGATCAAAAGCATACATACTAAGTGAGGAATGTGTTACAATAGACAATGAGTGATGAGATAAAGGCACATATGGATAAATCTACCATGGTCTGAGAGTATTTTTTTCTATCACATGGAAGAAACTCTAAGAATAAAAGGTCACTCTTACATTTTGACCAGTTAAGGGCAACCTTGCAGATAACAAACTTGAAAATTTTGACTATGTTCTGAAAGATCCACTTATATGTGGTGAACTCTCTGGATGTTCCAGCCCCTTTACTGAAGGATCTTTCATACAATTCCTGTCTCACTCTCTCTCTGAAGTAACATTGGAGCACAGCAAGTGGGCCCTCCATGCTGTCTGTAAACTAGGACCGGCCCCTGGCCCCCTAGCTGGATTCAAGGATTCCTCAGCAAACCTTGTGAACTCCAGCTGTGCTGCGGTCTGCTCAAACTGTGGAAAAGGTTTCTGTGTTTCTATTAGATGGACACACACAGAAAAGATTTAGCAAGTCAATGGCAAACTAAATGTTTATATTATATATATTTACTATATAACCAAAAGGTTTTAAACTGAGTGTAAGTACAGTGCTTCACATAGGAAATCCCACATTCCTGAAGTACTTTGCATAACTAGTACTTTGCTAATTTATAATTTATTGTGTGTCTGTTTTGTCTGGTTGTGCCTCAGCATCAAAGCGTTGAGGTCAATACATGCGCATATGTGATCAATATGCATACATATGGCACTTATTAAACAGTAACTAACCTTTCCTCGATCTGGGTCATCTCTCTGCGTATTTCAAATAGTTCTTAATGGAAATACGAGTGGTGATGCTAAATCTGCAATGGAAAACCAAAGCGGTTTGGGATAAAACCCCTGAATAATATGAATGCTAACCACACAAAGGGACTGTGATGTGCAACCATAAAGAAATGGTTTTGGATTGTGGAGAGTAAATCAGAAAGAAAAGACAGAGAAAGTTTTCCAGGAAAGGGGAAGGGTGAGTATTTTCTTTCTTTTGTAAGAAACATCTGCACACTTGATTGTTCTTAGTGCAGGGCAGCAGGTTGAGTCTCCAGAACAATGGACAGCAGGAACAATAGAGATGGGAGTGGGGAGGTGAGACAAAGAAGGACACAAAGACAAGCTCAAAAATAGAAATTAAAATAAGAAAGAAATGCTAATGAATGGATGATGACTGTGTCTGCCAACATCCTACTGGGCCCTAAGAGACATACCTCTGTTCTCTCTCTTCCTGTCCCAACAGGAAAACCCTACGACAATTCAAGCCATTTAATAAGAATTCATCACTCAGGCCACAGTGTTTGTTTAACTAGGCTGATTACCCACCAACGAACTGTTTGCTTTCTTTGGTGAGAGTGCAGCAATAAAGGATTTACCCATCAAAACTTTAAGCCAGTCTGCAATGTTCTTTGGTTCCAAAGACGCCTCCAAAAGAAGAAACCTCTCCCCTCAAACTTCCTGACAATACTCTGGCACTGGAAGGTGAGGTGGGAAAACACAGAGGTACTGGCAGGCAGCCAGGCAGTAGCTGGATATAGGGTGACCCAAGAGTGGGGCAGATGAGTTTGTACTACTTGGACTAGAGCCAACTTTTCTAGGGTCTGACTCCTTGATTCTTCCTTTTTCTTTTGCAATAAAGCTGACCATACTTGTGCGGACTCCTTCCCACCAAATCAACACCAAACCTAAGGCAAGAGACAAACAGCGTTTGAAGGCTTGTCCAATTGATTGCAGTTGCTAGCCGTTAGCCCGAAGCTTCCCACAGTCGATATTTTCAGCCCTTATACTTTTAAATGGCCTCCTTAGCCTTCATTAGGTTGCTATGGTAACAGACCTGATAGGAGGAGGAGGAAGAGGAGGAGGAGGAGGAGGCGGCAACCACATATTGTGCCTATTGATTTGGAAGAAAAAGAATGAACCTGTGAGAAGAAGACACACTTTCTCAAGTCAGTTTCCTAAACAACATACGTTTATGTTAGCTCATTTCATCTATGAAGCCACAGTGCAAAGATCTGTGTTATTATGCATATTAGAGGCATTAAATCAGGATTACATAATGTGTATTGTGGCTTGCTTACAAGCATTAGATACATACAGTAAATGTGTAAAGACTCTGGAGTAACAGTGGATTAAGCAGCAGAGCCAGATTTCACAACTATTTTGGTGGAGTGGTAATGAGAATCAGCTCTGGTTGCATGCCTGTGTGGAATCTCTCTTCTTTTTCACTTCCTCTTTGTCCAAAAGAAAAGGACCCCTGCCTTGTACTCCGAGGTCGTGTCTAATTTGTTTGGCTCCCTGTCTGTGGTGCCTTGGTGGGAGCTCTCTGTCTGCCTGGCACTGGATCATTGGACCTGGTGAATTGGTTGGATAACTAACTCCTGGGTCCCAACGGGGCGAAACAGAATAGATGTCTGTCTGTCACTGTAGTTCTTATGGTTACTCTGATCTAGTCTAGCTACCTTCAACAGAATTAGTATAAGGAATATGTAGTCTGATTACTTTCCATGCACAATACATGTGCGGTTCACAACTTGAAATTCTTGGAACGTTAATTTCAGACAAAAATAGACAAAAACAGGCTCCCTATTTCCAGCGAGTCGGAGCTGATGTTTTCAGCTGAAGTGACAATTATTGCTAACAGAATTTAGCTGTAGCTAGATAGCTAGTTCAGCTAAATTTAGCTTAACAGATAGGTTACTGTACTTTAAACGTTCCCTACCCCTACTACTGTAGGTAGTTAGGTGGTGAGCTAGTTAGCTGGTAATGCTAATATTTGTAGATTACTTCTTACTACTTACTACAGCCCCATGTACACTGCATCGACATGTGGAGAAATCCAAAGTTTGACAGACCTACTGTGTCTAGTTATAATTGTCCAGTTATGACTGAACTCCATAATTCAAGGCAAAAAAAACAAAAAACCTTTCTATCACTTTAAATGTTTAATACACCAATTGCTGTCCGTTTTGGTTATGCTTTGTTTGTTTCCAGTGAATTTTCCATAAAACTGATGACTCACTCAATCACACCTGCTGGCTACAAATTTCCATTAGCATTGTGAAAGATGAAGTGAGATGGCTGTAAAATGTGCCAAGCCGATCTATAAAAGATGTTTGCAGAGCAACTATAAGAGCAGCTGGAGAATGTATGATTGTTAGAGGATGAGGGTGTGTGACTATAAGAGAAAAAAAGAGTAGAGGAAGAAAGGGTGAAAAAGAGAAAGGGAAAAGAGAAAATGAGACGTGGGCAGAGTCTGAGCCTGGAGATGGCTCTGATTGAAGAATGCCCCTGGGGATGCAACAAAGCTCGCTCTGCTTCCTGTGGTCTAAGAAAATATAGAAACAGGATATAACATCACGGAAAATAACAAACAGAACGGAAGTTACATCACAGAGGAGGTCAGGGGTCAGGAATTAGCTAGGGAACTGGGATGTGTTGAACACTGAAAATGTAACTGAATATTTAGACTGGGAGGCAGTTTGAGTCATTTCCTGTGCTGTACTAACTAAAGTAAGAATCTGAAAGTGTTTAACACAAATATAATTAGTTTCAGAAATAGTTCTGATGCTCTCATCAGAGCTTAATTCTATACAGTACAGTTTGCGTTGCTTTCTTGTGAAAATGGTCATTCCCACTGACTCATATTCTCATCATTCATAACGTTTCTACTCATTTTTACTGAATTTAAGAAGCAGACCAGACTAAGATTAGTGAAAGTCAGTGAGATTACTGTTGCTTTTTTTTTTTGATAGCATGGGTATGTGGCATTGCACGTGTTTTCACACTGATGTACTAATGGGAATGTTCTCTTGACAGCATCGTTACAGAGTTACATTGTCAGCGCTGTAGTCAGTGTTCATGGATATTCACCTAATATACTCGACTTGCTGAAGGTGAGCCCAAATACTTTTAGACACTGTGACATTGAGAAATATAAAAAAATCTTTCCAGTCCATTCTTTTTTTTTTCTTTTGACAACCTGCACACATTTAAAGAAAGAGTCACTAAACACAGAATGGTGGCCGGTTGATTTCATTTGTGCAGCCATGGGTTAAAAATATGAAGTAGAAAAATACATTTTTGTTAAAATGACCTATTCTATCATTTTAAAAGTATGGTATAAAAAATATAATAAAGCAGCCATACTTTTGGCAATGCTAGTTGTGCCTATAAATAAGGAAAAAACGTTCTATCACATCCACAGGAAAAAAGTAGTTCTGTAGTAAAGGACGCATCTTGCTCAATTTAAAGTGTGACATTGATAAATGGTATCTTGCATGGAAAAGTAAAAATTAATGTGACGTGTGACGCAAAAGAGTGCATGCCTGGCACGCCATAACATAGAAAAATGCACACATACCTGTCCAGACACAGATCTATGGGTTTAAGGACAGAACAAGCTAATACAAGGTGACGCACTGTAGAATGACTCAAGACCCAAAAGGAAGTCTCGGTTACTCTGTAGATAACTATTTATTAGTAGAGTATGAAATCATCTTATAAACAGTGGTGGAAAATCCTAACACAGCATTTGTCACATCTGCAGAAAAAACATTCAAAACCAACAGTAATCTGTGTGGGCTTACAATATCTCTATCTGTGTTGTGAAAAGCTGCCAAAACAACATACAAGCTTTCACATAACAAGGAAAACCTCTCCTTTAATATCTCCTCTCCACGATAGCATCTTCATTTCTGACAGCTCGCAATAAATGCACAGCCTCAGAAAGTGATTTCCAAACAGATATTGCATTCAAGTGAATTTTTGGGTGACAATTCAGTGATAGCACTCTTCTCCTCTGTCCTCACAAACCCCATTTGTGAAGGAATGCATCCTGCCTGCCAAAGACCTCTGCAAGCACTGAGGAATTCTAAGTAGATGTGTATCTGAGATCCATCATCTCATAGCTGCCACACTGTCATTTGCAACGCTCCCTTTGGGAAATAATTCACGTGCTATATCGTGAATAATTCAGTATCTTCCATATTGGCTGAGAGCTGCTTCTTTGCTCAATGTGTAACATTAAAAAAATCTGTTCAAAATAATGTCAGCATATTTTTTTTCCTGAGTAAATCAAATCATATGAAACACATTTCATCTGCTGCAAGTCTTATCTTTTTTTTTTTTTTTTTTTTTTT
>NC_040023.1:27703768-27713117 GCF_000972845.2 Larimichthys crocea
TTTTTTTTTTTTTTTTTTTTTTTTTTGGCACTGCATGCTATTTTTCAATCAACTATTAATTTTCTAGTTGTAATTCTCCAAGATGATCTGATTTGATACTGATTTAAGTAAAGATTAGGGAACTATTGAATTATTAAAGACGTAATTTAGGAGGACTAAGTAACAAAGTCTTTATGGTCTACATCCCAGTCTAGACAGTGATCATGGACCGGGCCTGGACAATCATGAAACACATCCAAGCCCAGTGAGAACATATACTACATTTAGCCTTAAAGAGATAGCTCAGGGGCGCTATGGTTGTGCTGTGGTTACCACCGTCGCCTAACAGCAAGACAGTCTTCTCTGGGTACTCTGGCTTCCTCCCACAGTCCAAAGACATCCAGGTTAACTGGTGACTCCAAATAGCCCGTAAATGTGAATGTGAGTGTGTCAGCCCTGTGATGAACTGTCGACTTGTCCACGGTGTACCCTGCAAATGTCAGTTGGAATTGGCTCCAGCCCCTATGAAGCTGATAAGGTTAAGCCGTTATGGGAAATGGATGGATGGAGAAGGTTCAAAACAATAAATTTGACTAATGTACATTGTATGTCAGAGCCAACTTTAGTGGCAACACAATTCAAAGTCATTTTGTAATGCGTCAAGTTTGAATTATTACCTCCTTATTATTTTATGAATCAATGTGCAGTTCTCTCTCTCACTAACAGAGACATAGCAACAAATGAAAGTAGCATCACATGACTCATGATTTTGGAACGAGGAACATCCAGCTTCCTTATTTGGGAATATTGACTGCCATGCATATCTATCTCATTTTAAATGTCCAACAAAATTAAAGTGAGTGAACCCCAATTATCAAGTGCAGTTTTTTTTTTAGATTTTTTTTTGGCCTTTTCAAGCTTTTATTTTGGTAGAGACAGCTGAAGAGTGACAGGAATGTGGGGAGAGAGAGAGATGGGGATGACATGCAGGAAAGAGCCACAGGTCGGATTCGAACCCTGGGCTTCCGCAGGACTGAGCCTTCGCACATGGGGCAGCTGCTCTACCAACTGAATTAAATGCTGCTCATCAAGTGCAATTTTGATGGCGCCCTGGCAAAAAAGTTGCAGCACCAGTTCCATTTCTGGCTGTTTGCTTCATAGAGAAATAAATCCTAATGAGGACTAACACACAAATACATTTATGGCAGTAATATCAAGCAGCTGACCACACATTCAGCTGAACTCAGGTCCTCTGCCAACAAAGAACGGACATAACCAAACCCTCTACACAAGTACACACTCTCATACACACTAATAATTAAGATCTTTTGATTTACAACCTGTGAGGAATAACGTGGTGTAGTGAAACTGATGGTGTAATGACAGAAGACTTCTCAGTATGGGCAGCAGGGAGTTCTTTTGTTGCAATGTAAAGTACCACCAACATGCATATTCTAGAAAGCTCACAGAAAAAGGACTCCTTCCTTTGTCTCTTGTGTCCAGAATGACATGACAGTGTGTGTGTGTGAATTCCTCTGTGTCTAAAAATAGAACATCTGTTTCCCATAGTTGCTCTGAATCCAATGCATGGGAGCCTATAGACCAAGTTTATCCTTTAAAAATGATCTATGTGATCCTATGTGGGACCGCTCAAGGGTAATCGCTGAGCATTCTTCACCCCATTGAGGCTGGATTTCAGCTGAGTGACCCATGACCCGTTTTATAAAGAAGCCTATTGGAGACTGACAAGAGCACAGCTGACCAGCTGTCCCTTAAAACCACCACTAACGTGTCTCTCTTCAAGCTCTCACTCAACTTGTATGTCACAGAGATGAATGCTTTCACAGGGGATGGAGAGTGAACCTAAGTTATATGGTGCTGCTCTGGTTATATTTGTCTTACTTATAGATATTTCTACTCACATCCAGTGTCTTCTGCCTAAACAACTGATACCACAGAGCTTCACATGCACCTTCTCAATAAATGAAACTACAGATGATGGGGGTGAGGCTTGAACTATATTGTGTTTTATCCCATGTTTCCATTGCTGGTAGTGTTTTTTTTTATAGTGATGATAATATGGTGCAAATAGAAGATGAATTTGCATTTAATATTGAATGTAATGATAATGAATAACACATATAGTACATATAGTGTGGTCAGTAACTATAAACTCTAACCACCACAAAACCTCAGCAGAGAAGTGTAACCAAAGTGTCAGCTGCCCCATTCTTCTGACCTTTACAGTGAGTGCAGATGAGGTAATGAAATACGTCACAGTCACCTTAACACGGTAACTACACTGACCAAGATTTCCACACTTCAGTCAAATGGGTGTTTCAACACCTCCTCCTCCACTAGAGTTGTTAACTTAAACTGCATGAACACATTTTAAGATTCGAGTGTAACATACTTTAATTTAACAGATTAATTTAACTGCACAGGAGATCTCAAACCCAGTCTGTCCAGTATCTTTTGCTTAACTAAAGTCTGTGTTCCCCATTTGAGACCAGAAGCACCAACATGAACGGTGCTCTCGTTGAGTGGGTGTTTATGTGAGAGGGACCACATTATAAAACCTTACCCACTTCATATGAAATCCCAACGCTACATAAAACTGTAAATTTTATATATATTTGTCTTCTTGAAGTAAACTTTACAAACACACCGTGAAGTGTTTCCTACAGCCTATAATCACTTACCACTAGTGTCCATAGCTTCTTCCTTTGTAAAGTAAAAGCCTTTAACAATTTTCACAGACAATGTATTGGATGAATGGGCTGTTAGACATCTTGAACAAACGAAAACAATCACTTTCTCTGATCAAAGATGGAGCCCTATACTCATGACAGGGTCTCCTGGTTTTTAAAATGCTCCACCACTTAGAACAGCCATTATTTAACACCTGATAAAAGAGTGAGAGGAATCCAGAACAGAAAAACATCTAGCCAGTGTCTGTCTCTTCTCTTATCTCTTGAGTGTCTTTCTCACTTAATCTCTTTCTTTCTATTTCTCTCAGTTTCTGTCTCCATCTCTGGCTCTGGTCATAAATCAACAGTTACATAAACTGCCTTCAAGTTAGTTTCCACCAGTGTTACGTGAGTCTCCCTTAAGTACAAAACAGGATGTTATAGAAATCTGGTTCATACAGTTCAGCTGAGTTTGTGTGTTACAGAATGAAACTGTACTCTCCAGGTAAACGGATGTGAGCATAAATGCAACTCTGTGTGTGTATGTGTGGGCTGTACTGCAGAAGAACACTAGGAGGGAGTCCTGTTTACATGACTTAAATAAATTAAGACTTTCACACTCACCTGTATGGACGGAAAACAGCTAAATTCATATGAATAGAGCAGGCACACACTCAATGTTATGCATTCAAGTTATTTTAGATAATCACCTTTACCAAATTGCAATAAATAAATATTCTTCATATTGTATATTTTCAATATTATGTATTCTCTTATGGATCACACTTTGCCATTTGCTGATTTCTTGGGTTTTGACTTTTGGTCATTTTACTTTTATCTGATAGTGCAGTAGAGATAAAGAGAGAAAATGAGGAGAGAGAGACAGAAAATGAGGAGGGAATGACTTGCAACAAAGGTCCCCAGGCAGGAATAGAACGAGTCATGTTGTGGACTTAATCGTTAAGCCACCGGATGTGCGAGAAGCATGTGACTTAAAACATCCACTGAAACCTCCGCCCTACTGGAGAGATGTAAAGCGTCAGAAAAAAGATGAGATCTGTGTGGAGCGATGAGGAGAGTCCTCAAACAAATATGTGAAACAAACAGAAATGCCACATTTCCATCATGTTTTCTACATTTTTTCCAACCACTTCAGGTGTGATTTGGTAATTTTTATATCATCTCATTGCACCCACTCCTTTTACAATGGCATAATGGCACCTGACTGGAGCACTAGCGCCACATACTGTTTATCTCCATGAACCAACTCTTAATATTTGCATATGGGTAGTGCATGGAAATATTTATTTTGCTGATTTTTGGAAAATTCAGTTATAATTTAAGCTAAACTTGGTTAATGTTGCTTATTTGTCGAAGTGTTCATGTTTGCCTACACATTATGGTGCTTCAATTGTTTATGCAACAAGATTGAATCATTTGCTAAAATTTTACAGAAAGCTATACATGTTTCACGGTAATAAACTTATAGTTGCTGATCCGTAAAGCTTTAACTCGTGTTTTGTTGGCTGGTGAGGTTGCTGCCTAATTGAAAGCGCATTCATGAGATCAACAATGCAGAATTAACAGTATCAATCATACCTCATGTAATACATGAGTGCAAAAATACTTGAAAAATGCACACAATATATGAGAAGCTGTTATGGCGCCTTTAGATTAAGCATGTGACCCAGAAATGAGGCCATCTCCGGAGGGAAAGAGCCTGACCGGGTGTGTGCTCTGTGTGAATGAAAGCCAGACATCAAAACGTGCAAATACCATGACGATGATAACCACCTCACCCCACTCAGTCGTCCCATTACCTCTGTCCTACTGTGAGTTAGTGTATGTGTGTGTATGTGAAATGAAAGAGTTCATTTGAAGTGTCAGATAGAAACCGATAGTAGCAACCTAAACAATGCTTAGATCTCACACTGGAGTGTCTGTGATTGTGCAACTTTAGCATCTTCAAAGTGTAGAGATGGCTTTGTGCACAGGTTTAACATCACACAGTACCTTCCTACGTCACTGCTTGACATTTCAGCATTAAATAAACACACCATCGTGTCAATACAGCACCGAGATAAAAGCTAAGATGTCACATGCAATCATCAACAGCTGCCACCTCTTTCACTCCATGAATTCAGTCTGCGGAGCGCTTTCAATACTAAAGCTTTGACCACGCAGGATTACAATATTATGAAACATTTGTACTCATTTTGGTTTTATTATAGGCGGCCATCTCCTGCACACGCGCACACACACACGCGTCAAAAGCATTATGCACTGCTGCAGGATGTCAGATAAAGCTACTGGATGTGTGCTAGAGGTGTGTGTGGCAGTGCCTCTTTCCTCAGGGTAAATGGTGCCACACACACACACACACACACACACACACACACACACACACATACACATACAAAGTTATTATTTTGTTAGACAGACATCTCATTACTTTTCTGTCTCTTAACTCAAAATGGCCTCTTGTGGTATTCATGCAGTTCATTTCACAACAGGAAGACACTTGTGAATGATGCGCCCTCAGGCTGACAGGACATTTGGAACTGCTTTACATGAACAATATACTAATTTATGCTGTAAACTGTAGCTGCACAATCTATTGAATTAATCCTAATACTTTCAGACTGCTTAGACGGATGTATTCGCATGGTACATATACTTGTTTTCAAATGGACCATGTAAGGTACTATGTCAAACCAAACCGCAAATCTAATCAGAGCAACAAATGCTAATTTGGTTTTAATCTTCTGAACACTGCTGAGCATTTAATTGGATGGAATCACTAGATATCTGCGAGTACAATACTTGTGACAGTGACAAAGACCTGTTACATGCTCTTGGCTCGTCTCCACTTCATTAAGTTGGAGGAGGGAAATGCTGCTAGGAAGAAAACGAGAGGAAGAGATAAAGTCTCACAGCAGATGAGTGAGAGAAGGAGTGTGGAGTATTGTAGGGAGATTCAGACCACTTGCTATGCACATTTCCCTTTCTTTCCACTCTATTTGGGCTAAATGTGGGCTGGCATGCTTTTGTTTGAGGCATGCAAGGAGGTGGGGGTGTGTGTGTGTGTGTGTGTGTGTGTGTGTCTCAAACTACTAGACACTTGTCAAGAAAATTCCTGAAAAAAATTAAATTCCTTGAAAAAGAAATCCCCTTATCTCACCGCATTATTGAATTTAATCAAAAAACTAAATATTACAGCCAACCTTGAGTTTAAAAGAGTTACATTTTTGCAGCGTATAACTCTGAAGCTTTCCCATCCCCACTGAGGGGGGCAGGTGGCAGCTGCTCTGCCCCCTCCCTGCCTCTGACTCTCTGGCAGACAGAGCCAGCAGCTCCAGCCCACACTACTGCCTCTAACATTAGCAACGCTTTGGGAGGAAAAGCCATGTGGAGCTGCTGATCACTTCTAGCTACACAACACATAAGACACTCAGCCCCCGTAACGATCACACTCTCCTTCTCTCTCTCTTCTACCATGCACTCACTTCCTGCAGGGGGGGCGAAACAGATCTGGCTGTGTTTGCTGAGAAAGAAAGCAACTAGTCTTTGAGATCACACCGCGATCAGGGATCTCCCTCAACGACCATTGTGCTACATTTCTGCACTTCAAATCTAAAGTTGAGCTAAACGATTAGAGGGTGACAAAAAGAGTTCTCCGGCACACACAGAGCCCCATTCACTCTCTGCGGGGGTTTTCATTTGAAAGACAACTTCCCTTCTGCACCAGTATGTGCCTCAAACACAAACTGGGAGCTCTCCTTTATCCAGCTGTTAACTTTGCTGCATACCCCTCTGGAAGCAACCACAAGCTTCTAAACACACACTACACACACACACACACACAAAGAGAAAACACAGGAAGCTTACCTCACTTTGTAGCAATGTACAAGCCGTTCAGCAGTCCATCACCCAGCACTTTCTCTCTAGACTAAGTTTGTGGAAGCAGCAGCAGCAGCAGCAGCAACAGAAGGAGCAACAGGCGAGAATAAAGAAGAGCACCAGAGAGAAAGATGAGAGCGAGTGAGAGGGGGGGGAGAACAGCGGAAGGGGGGAAGGAGAAGACGAACTGAGACTGAGCTAACGGTGACTGACAGACTCTCAGAGACTCCTAGTCTGAGCAGGAGGTTTGTTAAAAGCCCACAAACTAATTCGTTCCTCTGCCTGCCTGCCTCTTTGGCTTGACGTCAGAGCGGTCACATGACCTCGCTCTGGTGTGGAGGGGAAATGAAAGGGGAGGGGAGACAGAGGGAGAGAAAAAGAGAGACAGAGAGAGAGAGAGAGAGAAGGAGAAGCCTGCGTTGCCGTGGTAACAGGCACACTGCACCGCAATGATTTCAATAGGTCATCTGACACACACAGACACACGCACACAAATTCTTACATACAGAGAAGCTGGTTGGAGACAAGCTCTGTGTTGATGATGTAGAAAAGGAGAAGAGAGTGAAGGAGCTGAAGAGAGAAAGAGAATCAGAAAGTGATACACAGTGGTTTGAAGTTTCCTTTGTGATTGTTTTTCCCGGGTCTCAGGAACAAATGCAAGCAAAAATGGAATGTGCCCCAGACAAACTGCACTTCTGAACCCGTGCTTTGACTTAGTGAACCAAAATAAGCAGCATGTTCTGCTCTTTGTGCCAGGTTTGTTTTTGCTACAAGGTATGATCTTTTTTGGGCAATCGAGTATAAAAAGAGGCGATTTTCATTGTATTTTTAATTACATTACAATTAATTATTAATAAAGGGCTGTGAACGGTTTTATCTAGAGCCAGGTTGTCCCTTCTGGGCTATTGTAGAAATATGGCAGTTCAGCATGGTTGAGTCTGTGTAACCTGCGGCATCTGTAAATATAAAAGGCTCATTTAAGGTAACAAAAAACACAAGGATTCTTATTTTCGGGTGATTATACACCAATAAAAAATATTGTTTACATATTATATTTCATCTCTGCCATCTGTTAATAGAGCCCCCTAAATCTTACACACTGAACCTGAAACCAACCAGTTTAAGGTTCACATATTTGTCATGACTTTGCTCTAAAGGTATAAGTGCTTATATCACATCAAAATGAAAATACATCTTTAGTTTATTAGAAAGGGACCTTCCCTCTGTTATCCCTCTGAGATACCCAAGAATCTTCATTTTGTTTAGGACTCCTGTGATTAATTCAACACATGACTAATAATAGAACTATATCTAATAACTTTCATTACTTTAGGGAAGTGGGGAATAGAGTAGCTGCAGTTTCAGCTGTGTTTATTTCATTTATATGATAAGATTGTTAGATTAACTGAAGCTGCACCTCAACAGAAAGATCAGATTTCAACTATAACACAACAAAACCAAGAGTGACAATCAACAGTGGGGATATGGGTATGATTACAACGTCATGTCTCATTAGCAGAGAAGAGAAGAGGTTAAATGGATGTATTGTTGTCAGAGTTAATGATGCACATCAGCTTGGACTGAAACTTCTCACAGTGACTGCTGCAAGTACTCTGCTGTGAGTACATTTAACAAGAAAATGAAAGGAATACTTCGACATTTTGGGAACTAAACATATCTGCTTTGTTGCTGAGAGAAGATTTGTAACATTCTTACATGCTAAATATGTAAGTGCATGCTTAGCATATAGACCTAAAAGAAGGGGAAACTGCTAGCCTGGCTCTGTCGAAAGGAAACAAAATCCACCTACCAGCACCTCTAAAGCTCACTAATTAACACATTATATATAGGAGGGAGCAGGCAACCTCATGGTGATGTAACAGCTCCAAACCAAGATGATCCAGTACATAACATCCTATAAGGCAACCTGCTACTCTGTGGATTAAACAAAGATAGAACGTGTGTGAGCTAAGTAAGGTACTGATAATGTAGCTGCTCATTGTTACTTAAGTTTGTTGTTGAACATTGTTGTTCAAGTATTATTTGCAATAACATGCTTGCTGTACATTAGTCTGCTTATTACACAGCTACATACAAGAGAAATCATTATTTTGATTATATTGATTTAAAAATGATTGTATCGTGTCTGCTGTTGTCCTCCAGAGTCTACGATCAGAACAGCAATTTGCTGTGCAGAAATAACAGTAATTGACCAATTACAATCAAATACTTAACCAAGCTGTGTAATAAGATAAACTAATGGGGTGCTGGCAGTAGTGTATTTACAGAAATGATAAAATATTACTTTAACAATGATGGTTGTTAAGTTCTATTTTAGTTCATTCCAGTTTGAATATAACTATTATACCAATTACTGTACATACAATTTAACAACTGATTATATGACTTTTATCTACATAAAAGGCAAATTGTGTCATTACTTTCTCTTTCCACAACTGAGACACTGGTGCAAGTATTTATTAAATAAAGTTTCTTGGTGCATGCATGTATGCATTTATGTACATCAAGTCTCTGTATCCTGAAACTGTTTAAGTGTCACCATGCCTCCATTTCCAAAATGTGCTGTGCATTGTGTCAAGTTTATCTGGGGCAGGGCCAACCGACTCCTTATCCCATCCTCCACTCACCCAAGCTATGACTATGAACAGCTTTGGGCTGATTACATTCATTTGAATAGCATCTGCTGGCCTGTTGAATAGAGCCCAGTGGGGCCCAGATTAGGGTGGGGTAGTGTGGAGGGTGAGGCAAGGTCAGCCAAG
>NC_040023.1:27713151-27753151 GCF_000972845.2 Larimichthys crocea
CCTCCCAACGGACTACAGTGACTAAGGGTATGTGTGGCTGAGTGAGGGGCTTATGGACAGACACAAAATGAAATGCCACACAGGGCAGAGAAAATCGGCAGAGTGCCGGGAAAAGTGATTTAATAAAGCCTGCAGCTCGGATAAAAATGACTATAAAGATGCTGCTGGGGAGTGATGCAGAGAAGCAATCAGCAAAAAGAACAGAAAAACACAAAGAGATCAGATGACGCAAGAAACTGAAATGAGAGCCTGACTCTCAGGTGGATAAATTGGTTCAGGGATGAATTATTCGGGATTAGTGGGCTGACTGGTGATGCCTTAAGGTTAGGTGAATAATCATCCACCATGTTGAAAAAGTTGTATACTGTCTTATATGGGCTGCCTTTGATAGTGTGAAGTGACACTAGTCATCACAGTGTTGGGTTGGGGAGGGATAGAGGGGAGGATAAATAAACAGCAGAAAAAGTTTTTTTTTTCCTGCAGCATAGTGTACATGCCCAATCACTGTGGAAAGTTGGCAGGATTTTCTTTTTTGCAAAAGCACAAAGATTTGGACGGTAGACCTTATCTGACAATCTGATCTCCCTAAAGAGCATTTTTGTAGAGACATGTAACCAGCTTGAGTGAGAGTGTGTGTGTGTGTGTGTGCGTGTGTGTGTGTGTGTGTGTGTGTGTGTGTGTGTGTTAGGATGTAGGGTGGGTAACCGGCACTAGAGGGAATTCCTTCCTCCTGAAATCTCAGGAAGCAACAGTATGGGCGGAAGAGAAAACAACTTCTCTTTCCAAGTCAAACCCTTTAGAAGTTGTTCCTTTCGAAAAGGAAACACTCCCCGCACTCTGTCACTGTTAGAAACTCACTTCTAAATTGTCTATAGAAAGTTTCTTAAATCAGCTCAGGGTAGAAGAAAAGTCAGGTATGAAACAACAGACTCACAAATTCCTGAAATTGCTAATTAACCTAAAACAAGTCTGAGAGATGAAGTGAAACGTTAGTGAGAAAAGAAGAGTGAGAGGTGTCATTGGGCAGTGAGACCTAAAGCCTGAAGGTTGGACCTGTGTCAGAGAGTTGTCATGTTAATCTCAACAGCTGAGCTGGAGCTATTAGATAACAACAGATTAAACATTAGATAATCAGCTGTCAGGGAGGGAATGCCCAGAACTCTTAACAAGGTTTAAGTGTCTTATCCAACAAATCAATGAAAGCACAGAGGGACATACAGTTTCCTCTCTAATCCCAGATAATAGAGGATGGTATTAATGTTTAATAATTCATCTCAGTAAATATGATGCATATTTTGAGAAAAACGCTGCTGGGTGGAGTAATACAAGGCAAGGATTAATGCATAAATGTGTATTGTTGTCCCACATAGCAGAGTAAATGAAGCACTTTTTCGGATGAAACTGTTTCAAACAGTTTTCATAACATGCATCTCAAAATGCTGAAATTCAGTCCACTCAGGATAATATACCTGCACCATCCTGTACAGTGTGATGCGAGTGCTTTTATCTCGTCTCATATACAGATTTTGTTCAGTGCAGTTCCCTGACCTAAACCTCTAATATACGATACATATCTGATATATCGTGTTCCAGTTCACCACACATATCATGCATTTATTTAGAAAGTAAGGGGTCTAGTGTATAGGGTTTAGTGGCATCTAGTAGTGATGTTACAGATTGCAATCACCTGAATACCCCTCGCCTCCACCCTCCACTGTCAAGTGTGTAGGAGAAACTATTGTGACTGGAAAACTTGTGAAAAACACAAAAGGCCCTATCTAGTGACAGTGTTTCATTTGTCCATTCTGGGTTACTGTAGAAACATGGTAGTTCAGCATGGTGTACTGGTATGTACATGGATTTATACAGAGTTAGAGGCGGTGCTCTGTTTATTCTTTTGGAAGCTGTTCAGTTGTGCGTGTAGCCAAAAAAAGTTAGATCTTTAACCATAAAACTCACTGGATCTTCCACGTGTGGTCCATAGAGACTTCCACCAGTTGAACCACCGACTTCCTGTTTAGCCTTGAATCAGAATAAAATGATTTAATCATGCGGCTTTTCGACATTCCAAATGTTATTGGACCAAATGTTTCAAATGTGTATAGTGAAATTTGTTATTTTGCCAGTGTTGTGTCACTCAAAAAACATTTATCTACCGTTTTACAGCTGCTTCTTTCACAACATAAGCTTAAAAGTCGTGAAAGTCTTATTGGGCTAGTGTGTATTATGTGACAGACATTGCTATCATTACATGGTCATGTCAAATTAGCTTCATAGTTTGGCGCTCATGATGTTTGTTCATGTGAGAGAACCCACTCTGTTTGTAAATATAATACATGATAATATATAATATATATCATTCTTATTTTCAGGTGAGTATACACTGATGAAATAGAGACCCTTAAATCTTACACACTGGACCTTTAAGTCTATGAACGGTTGGGGCAGTAAATCAGGATGTGAGGGAAGGTCAACAGCAGAACCCGAGCAAGGGACGACAATGAATGTATTGCTAATTATCCACCTCTTCACCTCCTGACTTTCTTTCACCCCTCTTTACCAATGATGGCCAATAGTGTCACCCAGCCACCTGCCCTCTTGACCCCATTCCCTCTCACCTTCTCCAATCTATTACTCCTGACCTCCTTTTCCTCCATTTCCTTGCCCACCTCATCAACACTTCTTTGACAACTAGTTATTTTCCTAACAGCTACAGGGAACCCTCTTAAGAAGCCCACAGTCAACCCTTGTGCAGTTAAGAATTACAGACCTGCCTCAGTGTATCTCCACCAAAACAAGACCCCCACCTGTCTGGTTTCAAGGCTAGCCACTTATCTAACACTGCCCTCCTTGTCGTCACAGAGGAACTCCAGATTACTAGAGCCTCCCCCTCCTCTGTCATCACCCTGCTGGACCTTTCAGCAGCACTTGACACCATGAACCACAAGATCGTCCATCCTCTGAGAACTGGGAGCCTCAGGCTCTGCTCCAGTTCACAGGGTACTGATGTGAAGACACTGTACGAGTTGAAAATGTTGAGCGAAAATTGAATCTTGAATTAAATCTGCTTCACAACAACAGAGACAAGAGCAAAAGGGAGAGAAAGTGAAGAGTGATATCAGACAGAACTGGACCTCCTGGTGAGTTCTGAATTCAGTCAAAGGCCGAGCTGAACACGATTCGTTCCCACAGTCACAGTCAGTGTTTCCATTGCTAGCTAGCCTACAGCAAGAAATCTGTACAGTTTGTATGCCGTTTCCTGTGCAGATCCCGAATGGAAAAAACAAAAACTCTTCACTCAAACATCACTTTTTTTTTTTCTGGTGACATTCTGGTGTCAACAAGTGCAGATGTAGGTGTCTAATGCGCTGTTGTTCCACCCTCAAGAGGAACATTTTGGAACATAGAGTATTTCTGTCAACACAGGGCACATGCAACACATGATGACTTCAATGACGTGGAGACTGTTGCACAATTACAAGCGTTGCCTTTTGATGAAACTGCCAATTACAACACTTACAGGAATCAGTAGAAACCTGGCTGGCAGACAGGGAAGTGAATTCATCTCCCAGACCTCATATGGTTGTGTGTATAACAATGCACTGTCCTGAGAGGAGAGAGAGAGGGAAAAGGACATCCACATTCACCCTCTACCACCACCAGACATGTAAATGTGCAGCCATGTGTGAACTCACATACTGTAGAAAACCTTGTCTGAAGGAGCTACACTGTACTACACAGTCAAAGAGCTTGTGATGGCACACAGACCTGCAGTCAGAGAGGCACTTACAAACCGAAGCTCATAGCTTTATATGTATATCAGTATAGTAGGATAAATTACAATGGACGGAAGTGAGTAGACCAGAATGTTAAAAAACAAATCTCCTTGTGTGTTATGTAACTGCAGTACATGTGGTAGGCGAAGCTGATGCACCTCGCTGAACAGGCTAATCCAATGTACCACATCGCCTGCCAAAACCAATGACGAAAGCGTCTTAGAGGTCTATGTGGTTGTGTAATAAAAGAGGTTATGATAATGTAAATCAATCAAAGATAACAATTGCAAATTAAAGACAACAACCACTTCTCAATTAAGTCGGCAAGTATTTAAAACAAGAGAAAAAATCACCAACTATTCACATTTTTATGAGATAATTTGTAATCAAGCTACAGCTCTGAAATAGCCGCAAATTTAAAGTGATGCACTGAATTACCACAAGAGGTGCTATTAAAATAATAACTGTGTAGGGAAATTGCACCCATTTCTCCTTTAAGCTGGTGCAACTGTAACAATACTGTGTGTCTGTGTGTATGAAGGATCAAATTAATCTAATAAAAGACGTGTAAGTTTTTTTTAAATTTTGAGATGTTGTTATTAATATCTTATGAATGCAATCCTTTTATTTGAAATCCTAGATCAGAATATTTATCACAGGGATCAACCAAAATTAGGGTTGCCCACCGTGAAGAAATTAATCTAAACTCCAAACACAGAGAGATAATTACAAGACAGATCGTACTGGATATATGATCTGTAATGGCACAGTAAGATAATGTAACAGCCACCTGATTGAGGGAAGAGATGAAGAAAATCACAGCGAGAGGAAAGATGGACGACTCACCATCATATCTTTGTCTGCCTACTACTTTTTTTTGTTTCTGTTCATTCTGAAATGGCACACTCACACTGTGAAACCTTACATAAACTTGCTTTAACAATAATGAACTTCATTAAGGGAATGTCAATACATAAAAAACGATTTGGATTTTAGACGCTCTACATTGCCCACCATCCTCCTCCATCTCTCGCTTCATACTTGTTTTCCATCACCCATGTTTGACCTTGGCTAGACAATCTGTTATATCGAAGGAATAAGTCCAAGTTGTCAGCGCTCTGCGCAGTTGGAAAAGTTTTTCATGCTAAAAGTGATGACTGCAACATTTCTTTATGAAACATACACTCGTGAAGTGATAAGTTGAGGCATTCTGGCAGTTGATGCCTGTGAAAAAGGCGAAGATACCATTATGAGAACTAATTCTAGTATTAGTTATTATTTTTTTTTTAATGGAAGAAATCGCATATCTAATCTGTATTTGAACAAGGACAAAAAAGAAATTCATTCAAAATGTGTCACAACACTGAACATGACTCATTTCATCTACCTCCATGCCCTTAAAAACTAAACAGTGGTAAAAAAAAAAAAAAAAAAGTCTGCCATGACACTAATGAACTAACTAACTAATCTAATTTCCAACCCTCAGACTGCATGTGTTTGGATTGAGGTTATCAGAAAAACACACTTTTAGCAGTAAAGAGGATAAATATGATACAACCTTCACAGCACAGAGGAGGGTTAAAGCAGAGAATAGATCTCTTTTTAGTCTTGACAGTCATAAAGTAAAACACATTGAAAGACTGACTAAATACAGAGGACAACATACTGAACAATAGGTTAACTGTGATTAAAGCAGCATCACTAGGCAGCCACTCCACCAGTTTACGACTACGGTAGTGGCTCTGTGAGGCAAAACTCTGAGCTTTGCTTTAAGCTAAATGCTAAATCAGCATGCTAACATGCTCACAATGACAATGCTAGACTGACTTTTCACCCCGCCTTAGTGTGGCCGTTCTGAACAGCTATAAACACAGGTGATTTCATGTTGGTCAGACACCATGTTGCATGAACTAGTTCCTTTCTAGTATAAACCGACCACAAGAGTCTTAGCCAGCCATGCTAGTGGCCCTGTGAGGCTGTACTAGGGTACAGTGTTTTTTTTAACCAATATGCTAACATGCTGATGTTCAGAAAGCGTTGGGTTTACTGCATTCACCATCTTGGTTTAGTGTGTTAGCATGCTAAAATGTGCGAATTAACTTACTTAACACAAAGTACAGCTGAAGCTGATGGTAAAGTCTGACCTGATGACAAATGTGCAAAAGTCAGAAGATCAACAGAGTTCTTGCAATTTATCATTAGGGAAACTGAATGTGCGTAGCAGATTTCATAGCATTTCATTCTATAACTGATGAGTGAACTGGTGGCCTGACTGACCCATAGACCTAAAGGCTGGCTTCTGTAAAATTTCTGCAAAAAAAGGAGAGAAACTGAGGAAAAACTCTCGAGTTTGGTTGAGATGATGAATAGAGAAACAATGACACTAAAAACTGTACTCTCCAGAGAGCTGTAAGTGAGAGAGATTGGTGACCCTCAGGTAAGCTGTTCAACCTGATGGACTGGATTGTAAAATACTTCTCATAACACACATCATTTGTGATTCAGAACTGTCGGGAAAGACCATCACACGAGATGCAGAAGTACTGATCAGATCTGTTTTATTATATTTCTAGTCTAGTTTTGTTAAGTTGTCACATATATGAATCATTCAAGTCAAACACATTAGAAATAATCTTAATGGACACGAATAAAAAAACACAAACAGTTTCTCTTTGGGAGTGTTTAAGAAGCATCATGGTTCTCTCAGCTCTCTTGGTAGTCATAATAATTATATTACAGCATATGAATCAACCTTTTATGTGTCTATATTTCTTCCTAATCCAGAGTAAAGAAGATCAATATTTACAGAAATTATAATTAATCCCATTTATAGCTGGGGAGATGGGCTGAGAAGAAACAGGAAATTGAGAGTGAAAAGCTTTGTTATACAATCTGCAAAGAGTCTCAAGAGTTACTCAACAGCATTACAACCCACTCCATCCTTGGTGATTCAGGATCTATAAACAGAAGCCAGAAGAAAAGATGGATGACCAGCCTGTCCCATCTATTGTTCTTTATGGCAGACGGCAGGCTCGATGCAGAGAGAGGATTAACCAGAGCCCACTGTCTCAGTCTCTTATCAGAAAGCAGCAGGTTGGGAGTCAGCAGCAAGAAAAAGACACATCACCACCTCCCCTATGAGTCATACTCTGGTCCCCTGCTCACTATTACCGATACACACACACAGACTCTACACACACAATGAATACATGAATACAGACCCAGCACACAAACACGCTTACACAAATCAATAATATCCATGCGGAAACCGAGCCACTGTCTCTGCATATCGATGACTGCCTACTGGCATGGAAGTGATGGACAGATGGAGCTCGCCTATCCAATGCCAGACACAACTATATTAATGGAGTAAACTCACAGCACCAGCCATGACACGTATATCTATTGGAAAAGCACTTCCTGTGAGTCACCCAGTTTTTCCATCTTTGGGCAAATCCTGTCACGTGTTACATAGATACAAAGAAGACTGCCCTCACGTTGTAGTTGATAACTGGATGATTTGACTGACAGAAAAATAATGAACTAGTTTTATAATTCATGAATATTTGCACAATTTTTTCACATTTTGTGAAAATATAGAGTTCACTCCTGCTGTGAACCTCTGCTAAGAGGAAAAGGCTGTCAGAGAGGGTGAGGTAACCCGACCAAACATAACCTTTGTTAAGTCTAGCATGACCTCAGGGAGAGACCTGGAGGCTCTGTAAAACAAGCTCTGCAGGAGTGGGGCCATCACGAGCTTCCAAATAATCTCATGTACAGAAAGAAAAAATATCAAGAGATGACAGGATAGAAATTATAAACAGTGCTGAAAGACAGAAGTGAAATTCAATCAATACTTTCTAAATCTAAAAAAAATGTGCTCTTAAATGTGGCCTGTGAACATAAGATGTCTTCTGTATGTACACACACAAACACATGCAATAGAGAAGGGTGTGTGAAACTCAAATGACACACAATTAACAGAGGTCAAAATGTTCTCTGTGGCTCATTTTGAAGCAGTTCATGGGACAAACCCAACCCTCGCTTCCAGTGTTTGTGCTAAGGTAAGATAACTACCTGTTGGTTCTAGTTTTATATTTAGCAGCCTTGGAAAGAAAGCAAATAAGCTATTTGACAAAACTATTGAATTAAAGTTACAGTAGACAGGTTCTATCAGATCCAGTGAATGTGTAAATCTAGGCTTCAAAACACTTGATCAGTGTGAATTTCATGTTATGTCATCACAACTGAAACCTAAACGTTTCATGTGTCTTGTTCTGTCCATAATAACTACCATCACATGCACCGATATCATGCTAACAGCTACTTAAGAAAGTACCCAACTCAACTAAAGTGAAGTTCCTCTATTCTGAGAAAGCTCTGAGTGGATCTCTCTAAGTGGATGTCATCTTAAGGAAGTTCAGAGGTTCCAATGACAGCAAGTGACCTGAAGTGTGAGTGTGCGTGAGGTAGAGTTGCAGACGGCCCTTGTTTCATGCAGTCGGCCTCTTAACTGGACATGCTGCAGCTGTCCCTCAGTCTGAGAGCTCTGCAGGCCTGTGTGTGTGTGTGTGTGTGTGTGTGTGTGTGTGTGTGTGTGTGTGTTTATGATTAACAACTTAGACTGAACATGTGTGCATCAAAGAGCAAAGGATGTTCAGGCCATTTATCTCTTTTAATGTTAGTTACACACACACACACACACACACACACACACACACACACACACATATATTTGTTCCTGATTTATGAGTGTGTGTATGTGTGACGCGTGTAATGGCCTGTGTTCGGAGGGATCTGGGGGCCTGGGAACTGTGTGGAAATCACATTGGGCTTCCTCTGGCTCATCTCAGAGTCATGGGAAACAACACTGACCAAAAACAACAGGCATCATGCACGCTGCTGCTTGACCACCCAATATTATACTGTTTAGACTGGACATCATCAACCAACTGCTGCCACAGATGAAAGGAGAGAGGATGGATGGATAATTTAAGAGCTCATAATTAGGTCACATACGACTATATATAGAGATCAAAATAAAAAAAACAACAACTATAAACTGAGCAGATCCATCCAAACATGAAGATCTGGGTGAAGTGGAAAAAATACAGTAGATATGCTAATGGTATACACACTCTGTTCTTCACCTTATAAAAACATTTTTATACTATAAAATAATGCATACTGGTAAGTTTGGGAGAATAAAGGTGTACCAAGTGAACAGTCAATTGATGTCCAAGGCAGATAGATGAAAACATGGATTTAATTATTCTTTGTACAAACCCTTAGTGTCTTCTTCTTGGATCACAGGCTGATTTCTGCGTTTCAGACTGCACACAGAGTCAGATCTGTAAAAGGAATATGATTCAAACAGTTAAAAATGATGAATGTTTATAGCTCTATAAGGCTGTAATAAATGGTAATGCCAGCATGCTGAGGGCCAGGTTATGCTAGGAAACAACCAGTCTGAACAGTTCTGATGAAACATACTGGCACCTTAACGTATTTGCTAATTGGCACTAAACACAAAGCACAGTTGAGGCTGATAGTTTTCAAGTTTCTCCAGTCTGCCAGGAAATTTAGCTACTGTACGTTTCAAAGAGAAGTAGTCTTGTTAATAAGACAATGCTTATTTTATGACTCAATATTATCATGATACATCACAAAAATTAATTTTCTCCATCCCCTACTAACCAGGAATTACTAGAATTAAACATAGTCATGTCATGCTCTACATTTAGATCACAGTAGGAGAGCCAGATGAACGCATGCTAAAAACTGGTTAAGTCCTTAATGGATCAAACATATGTGTTAAACATAAATTATAAATCTACAATGTATATGATGATATAATGTGATACTGTTAAAGGCAACTCCACTACTAGACTAATCTTTCTGTAACTAACAGATAATAAATCAGAGAGTGGAATGTGTAGATGAGTTAGGAAATGAAAATGAAAAGGTCAGTGGTGATCAAGAGTGGAAATGATTCATAAACTGAAATTAACTTCAGTCAGAGGGCATTCAGAAAGAAGCTGTTTTTATAAAAGGCACCAGGAAAGAAAGGAAAGCTATAACTAATGACCTGACTGTAACATGTAATGAGCAGTGAATGGAGGCTGACTAATTAATCTATTTAAGGATGGAGGACTTCAGTTCATTACTGTGTTTTTTACCACAGAGCTGAGTAATTTTATAATAATTAATCTTTAATTCTTTGTATTTTTTTTTAATAAGGCCTGATGATTGCTAATATGAAGAGTTTTTATTATCTCTGACAGTACCAGCTAGTGCCATCAGCCTTTTCTTGCTGGAAGTATGATGGAAGCTACCTTCACTGTTGCATCACTGAGGAACTGAACAGCTCCTGGGGTTCATGTCCTCTCACTTCCCCCCAAGCTCTTCCAAATAACACAACTCTTCAGGCAGAGCACAGCTTGATAACCTCAAACTCTGCAGACAAACTGAAATCTATGCATGTGAGGGTGTTTGCATAAGTGTGTTATACAACACTTTGCTTATGTGGAAAACAGAAAGGAATGATCCCAAATCCAACCCAATGAGATATACAGCAGTAGTGCAGAGCAGTTTTGACATTGTGCAAGTTCAGTTATGTTAGCTGTCATCATATGACAGTGCTGTTTGATTGTTTGAAACGCATTCAGCTGGCTGAAGGCATTTCAATCAATGGGATTTCGCAAGTTCCATGTCCTGTGACGAGTCTCATTCATCTGGCTGTTTGGAAAGGAAATGCATGTGCTCTATTGAGAAATATTTGAAATGTTTTTTTTTGTTTTTTTTAATAATTACATTGGTGCGCCATGATAGCTTCATTCTTTGGGAAGAACCCTGCAAAGGGGCCTCCGTAACAGCTCTAACTACAACTCGACACATGAGGTGTTGCTGCTGTGGCTTTCCCAGAATAGTTACTCAGTGGGAAGGTTTTGCACTTCTGAAGATAAATAGACGCACATTTTACCATGTGATAACCCAACACTTTTTAGTGTTGGGTAATTATGTTATTGAGCTTCTCCAGAAATATCTTACAATAGGTTTGCTGATATGAAAGCAAACATTTATCTTGTCCTTTCTGTGACAAAATAATTCAGCAGTACTTCAGCACCTTGCAACCAAACACCAAAGAGTCAGAGAAGAGGGAGAGCGGTGGCTACCTTAGAGAAACCTAGGATTTGTACTTTGGATAATAGTCAATCCATCAAAATACATTCCAACAACAATTCTCTCAGTCCACTGATACCTTCAAATCAAAGGGCATTACTTCCCCTGGTTCTGTGAGATCTGGTTTGGCTCAAGGCAATTTTAATAGTCCCACGAGTATAAGCAGAGTGTTTATGCACCTTCATGCGCTCACTCTTACTTGCCCGCTCTCTTACACACAGGCAAACATATATGTGTAGACACTGCAGATTGGCCTGGGCTCCAACATATTTCACACACCATTTGTGAAACTGCACAAACAATACTGACCTAGAAGTTGGCCTGCCTGACAACCGTATATGGAACGCGTCTTCTGGCTCAATAACAAAATGACTCAATAACTTTGATGTTACATTGTAGGAAAAGAGCTAACACGTAGCTAAAAATAGAACAACTGGTCTGAAAATCCATGATGAAGTCCAGCTTTTGTCTTCTGGCAGGAAATCATATTCGGTACGATTACATCACATCGGAGCTGTTTAAGCAGGCCAATAGCGAGCAAACAGTTTTAATGAGAGGTTATTATTGTAATCAGGCAACAGCAACAGTGGTGAAAGTTATGACATAACAGTCGAGAATAAGTGAAATAGAACTATGTGAGAACACACTAGCTGTTAGCAGATTAAAAATAATCTTTACACCAGCGCAACACTGCAGCTTTTTTCATTTCTTCCATTTTGTTTTTTGTAAAGATGACGTAATTTTTCTCTTTCTAAAAATCTCTGGGGGAAGTGGTGAGCTACCCTGCAGAGGCACATGGTCTCAGTCTCACAGTAGATGAGAGACAGAGTGAGAGAGAGACATAATGGATATAATTGAGAATAATAATGAGAGACAGAAATGCAGAGGGGTTGGAGAGCTCAGGTTGTCTTTGAAAAAAATGTGACAACAGGGACACCGCAGCCTTCTCACTGATTCCATGGCAACATGTTCCATGCAGATAGGTAGGTAAGAAAAAGGAGCTGGAATCAGGTGTAAAAGCAATAACAATATTCAACTCAGAGGATGAAAAAAAAAAAAGGAAATAGCGTCAGTGTCAAATGAGCAGGAACTATAATTCAAGGGATTAACATTTCATTAGCAGCAAGCTCCTGGGCTGTATTTCTGTTGCATTCATGAGGATAAAACATCCTTATAAAATGACAGCAGTGATATATTACAATATATCAGAGCAATGAGTTACTGACATAGTTTCTATGCAAGGTTTGTCCCTGCTGTTTCACAGTGCTTCCTCTTGACATAGACATTTTCAGTGATACCCGTGTTGTGTGGAAAACCACTTGCCGTGCCACCATCACAGGCTGTGATCACATTGTGGTGCAGCGCAGGGATCCCAGCTGAATGGAAATGAGGCATGAGTGGTGCACTTTATGAAAATTAATTGAGAGATTTTCGCCACTGCCCACTAGTGCAGCTATAAGCAGCTCTGACTCAGGATACACAAAGGACTCGATTCAGTACAGCTGACTGTGTTGGATAGGTATTTCACACTGTTGTGTGAGAGAAAGTGATTAACATATTCCATCTTCAGACCTCTCCCTAATGATCTGTTGCACTAAATGTGAGCAGAGTTACTCAGGACTTACACTTGAAGTAATCTACCTGCTCAAACAGGTGCACGACATGAGCCCTGTATCCTAAACAAAGGATGGTACATAAAATGAATTAAGACTACACAACAAATGAGATGTCGTGAGTCCTGTTTGTCACAAAGGAATGAGTAGCGTGAAGGAATTTCACCAGGCCAATCTAGTATCTCAAAAATAAATATGTACTGAAATGGCTGAGAAACAGAGAAAGATGTAACAATGTATTGCTAATCTCCTCGGACACTAGCCCAGGCAGTGTGGGTGTCTGGACCAGACACGCTTCCTTGATCATTCGCTCATCTGCTGAATAAAACTGGACTGCGGCTGCATCGTGTTGTCTTCCTACCATATTTGCTGTGGTAAACTCCCACGTGTAACCCCCTCCTCTTATTCACTCTCTCTCGCTGCTCCCCTACTTGCGGCAGACCGGCTGTCACGGTTTCCAGCCCACTCATTACTGTTCCTCTCTCATATAACTGTCGCTCCAAGAAGATTTCATCCTGCCTGTCCTCTACCGCACACTGGGTGGCAAACTGGAACATTATATAAAGACAATGTGGGCCAAATGCGTGTGTGTGTGTGGCTGTACAGCCATATGTGCATTCACCTGCTTTACCTAAAAAGGTTTGCAGGTGTAATGCATAAATTATAGTGGTAAATGTAGCTTAAAGATAACAAACTTTGATAAAAAAAATGACTGAAAATGAAAAGGTGAAGGCCTTGAATAGTGTTAATAGAAGTTCTTATTAGAAATTAGAAATAATTATTACCAAGTGCTACTAAAGCCCTTGAAGAGTCACCTACCTCACTCAGACAGTCTCTCAAAGGCTTTAGAATAAGTCATTCATTTTGATGAGTGGATTTTTGTCATCTTTATCTAAAAAATGTTTTTTGCAGATTTAACACTTAGAAACAACAATTCATCAAGGTTAGGTGGTTTCATGGTGAGACATTAGTCTCAAAAGCAGTGACAAATGCATGTTTCACAACACGATTTTTTTCACTTTGTGAATGCATTTTGTTTTTTCCTATCCGATGAATTTACCACAAAATTCACAATTTCATTCACAGATCATCGTCCTTACTAGTAATTCATCTTTTTATTTGTGGATTATGAAACTTTTGAGACTAATTTCTTCTCCATATTATGTGTGCTTAAAGCTGCTCTGGCCTTACCTGTGCTTTTTAAACACTCAACTCAATACAGGCATACACATTAAATGTTGAATATTTACTCAAAATAGTTTCATTATTAGTGTTACTGTTATTTATGCCTGCACTAAAGTCTATAACAGAATGAGACCAGCTCCTTGTCCAAACAGTATCTGCCAGACAATCTGTCTCTATTGAATTCACTTTTGTCAATGGCAGAATAAGGTAAACAGTAGCAGTAGTTGTTTTCACTTGTTGCTGTTGCTAACATCAGATGTGCGTGTTTTCAACAACAGCTGCTAAATTTCACTTTGTGGCCGAGTTGGTGTCCGTGCCGTACATAGGCGAGATAGACACGGCAAAGCAGAGACAGAATGCACACATTATGTGTAGGCGTGATCACAAATATAGACATACAGGTGAAACCACATAGGCAGCTGAGTGATAAAAAGAGTCATACAGTTACCAAGAAGTGTGCATATTTAATTTTTTGTGTTTCCATGCCGTACATAAACTGAGATAGAATAATATACAGTGAAGAATATGGGCTGATATACATATCAATATTGGAAGTTAAAAAACGGGTTAAAGGGGTTCAAATAACAGGCATTATAAGTGCCTAAAAAATCCCTGCGATGTCAGTTGTATACCTGTCATGTCTGACAGTGACAGGCGCTCCATCCACCGCAGCATTTTCACATAGTGGTAAAGCCCTGTGCTAATTCAGGGCATGCCCATGAACTCATGGCCAGCCAGGGTGCGAAGCCAGAGCCTGTCAGTGAAGCTTAGCAACTCGTCTGAGAACCCCGAACACAGCCCGCAGCTATTGGTGCCACCACTTCTGACAATCTGTCTGGCCTTGGCAGTTGAGTGTCACTGTGTAGCTGGTGAGGTAATGGAGTGAGGGGTTTAAGGGAGTTATAGTGCATACAATTTGTAGCTCTTGAGATTAAAAATGCGCACTTGATGGTAACCGTATGACTCCTTTTATTGCTCAGCTGTCTACAGTGATGCATGTGTTTGTGTGGTTGCACCTGTATGTCTATATTTGTAATCACGCCTACATATAACATTCACATTCTGTTTCTGCTTCGTCGTGTAGCAGTCTGTCCCCGTCTATGTACGGCATGGACACCAACTCAGCCTCCGAGTGAGATTCAGCAGCTGTTGTTGAAAACACACGCACATCTGATGTTAGCAACAGCAACAAGCGAAAACAACTACTGCTGCTGTTTACCTTATTCTGCCATTGACATTTATCAGAGAGAAAAAAAATCAAAGTGAATTTAATAGAGGCGGATTGTCTAGAAGACACTAACTATGTGGACAAGAAGCTGGTCTCATTCTATCATAGACTGGTATGAACATCATGAAATTCATAATGAAACTATTCAGTCCATATTCATCTTTATATGTGAGACCCACGCTGTGTCGGGCTGTATATAAATCTGAAGTCACTTTCGGGGCAGGCAGAATGACAAACAGAAAAGAGTCATCACTGTGAAATGCCTCAGCTGCTGCCCATTAAAACAGTTCAGAAATGGAGGCACCGTGGTATGTTCCCTACTGGGGTAGATGTTCCACACTCACTTTAAGCACCTGGGTGATGTTGACAGAGGTGTCTGCCAAAAAGGCTCCAGCAGGCCTTTGCATTTGGAAATGGGGTCCTTTACTTTTCCTCAGGGCATATCCATAGTGTATCTTTGGGATACTGGGGCCCATTTCACAAAATGGTTTTAGGAGAACTGCTTTACACACAGATTGCAGACGGTGCTAGCATCCCATTTACTTTCCTCTTGCAAGCATGTTTTTCAGTATTCAGTTAAATGTGTAAAAAATTAGTTAAGGGGGAGAATGGATTTCACGCCGCTGTGACAACACTGATACATTATCACATTTTGAAGTTGATATGGCCAAAATCCACACTCACTTTTAGCTCTGTTTACTCTCCACGAAGAAAAGTAAAAATGTAAAAAAAAAATTCGAATGGAACATTTTATAATGAATGAGGTCAACTGAAAACAGGCTAGTAACATGACTAGTATAAAAAGAGCATACCACATAGAGGACGCAGAGGGGTTCACCACCACACGCAAGACTGTGAAGGCAAATAGTGCAACAATTTAATGGGTGTAACAATTTAAAAAAAATGTTTCCCAATGTAAAATTTCAAAGAATCTGTGGATTTTTTCATTTCATTGTCACCAGTACATAATATCATTAAGAGGTTCAGAAAAGAAAAGAAATCTCTCAATGCAAGAGACAAGGCTGATAACCGATGTTGGATGACCGTGATCTTCAGGCCCTTTGACAGCACCATATCAAAACAGACACAAATCTGTTGTGAGTACTGCATCGGCAGAGGAACACTTGCAGAAATCATTGTCTGTGAACACAGTTCACAGTTTATCCCTGCATTCACAAAAACAAGTTGAAACTGTATATAAACCAGATCCAGAAATACCACTGCCTTCTGTGGCTGAAGCTGATTTAAGATGGACTGAGGTGATGTAGAAAACTCTCCTGTGGTTTGAAGAGTCAAAATTTGAAATTCTGTTTGGAAATCATGGACGTCAGCTCCTCTGGGCTAAGGAGGAGAGGGACCATCAGGCTTAGTATCAGCACACAGCTCAAAAGCCAGCATCCGTGATGTTCATCGATGCACACGGCATGGCTAATCTGCACATTTGTCTTTATTAATACTGAACAATATATATATATATATATAATTTCCATTCCTTTGGGATTCAGCAGGTCATGAGCTGTGTTTGTAAAAACATGTGTGTGGGTCTGAGAAATGCTTGACATGTTTTTGACACATGAAGAGTTCACAGTAGTGCTCGGTTCAATTCAGACATGTATGGCCATTCACCACCACATGGAGTTCAGAATCCACTGGAATCTTTTTCTGATTGTGTATGAGGGAAGAGATATTTGGCTTTATTTAGCATCTGAAGGCCCTGAAAGCCATCACCAGACTGTTAGACCCTGGCAGTTGGTCTGTGTCTTTCTATCTGACCTTAATTGAGGGAAGTCATGCCAGACGGACAGATTTACTGATAGACAGACACACAGAGTTGAGTAATAACAGCCAGCTGGTGCGTACAGCTGACATTTGAATGAGAGGCTGCAGAGGGCTGTGGGTTTCTAAGCATACCATCAGATGGGCGCGGTGAAGGATGCAGCACTGATTGAGAGAAAATCCTCAAAATAAAGATGATCCATGAAAAAATATGCTGGTGTAAAACTGAAGGAAAGCTACACCACGTGGCTCCAAACTGACTACAGAGCTACAGATCTACAGCCCACATAATGTGTAGAGCTATTAGTAAGCTTAACTACACTGTCCAGACAATTCAATTAGATGTTAGTTACTGTTAGTGCCAGCTGTAAACGGTGCTGTCATGTAACACAGACAAACACTTGCACACAATGATTTTTATCTCTCTGCAGTCCCCTTTAATAAAATTATCAGACAAATAGTATATCCATTTATTATTATATACAAATACTATTTTAAGAGAGCAATTCTACCTTTATTATAAAACACTGAAGACAAACTAAAAGATTGAAGAGAAAGCTGAAACAGGACAAATGCTGCTATGACAAACACTGTGTTTTAGACTCTTAACCACAACAGCATAATTTGCATAGTAGCAAATACATAGTGCATGTGTGCTGGATGACTGCATTGATTTTACTAAAGTCTGTCATCACATTTAATGTCTGCCATTGTTATAATCTACCACATCAGACCAACTGGCAGTGCAGAGCTATGATGACTCACAGGTCAGAGAATGTCATCTGACCAATCACTGGGCCAGGTGTCAGCACTCAGTCATCTATGGAGCGCAGCCTTGCTCTGACACACATGAGACATGCTGGGTGCCTTTCATCCGACTTAATCCCTCTATCCACCACGTTCTATAACATGAAACATGATATATCAACTACAATCAAATAATATTTAATGTGATTATTACAACCTGAACGTCGGCCAGAGATGTAAATTAACAACAACAAACTGCTGTGTCTGATCTGTGGTTCTACTATTTTATAGCAGTGCTGTCAGGAAAATCCCTGAGTCACTGGTTCAGATCAAAGACAACGCGTCATAGCTTCAAATTTCAGATTTCAGCGTCTACTCCCACATCCACTCTGAAAGAGACTCAAGAGTCAGCTACTTTTTGATTTTGATAATTAGAACATTTTCTATACTTCATTTTGGTGTTTTTTATTAGTACATTTTTTGTATGTCACACCTGAAATGTGGTAAATGTAGGTAAACAAATATGCATGCACAAGATAAAAAAGACAAAATGTTAACTGCCAAGTTGACATTCCATTTCATTTATAAACATAAATGCAGTTGTTAGGGACAAACATCTCAAGAGAAGAGATGTTTTGCACCAGATTTATCATCTAGTTAGGTTCCATCCCTGCAGGTAAACATGTAAATAAGGAAATATACTGCAGCCATATTCAAGATATGAGTTTGAATGATACAGTAATGGCACCGTAATGTCACCTAGGGGGGTTACAATTTGATTTGACTTTTTTCAGGTCAAGTCTTTGCAGATGTAAAAACTGGAATATTTTCAAAGGGGTCCCTTGACCTTTACAGACATGCCCACTCGAGGCTAATGCTTGCAGTTTAGGGAAAAAAGGGGGGGGTTTTGCATGCAGTGTAAGTGTGTTATTTTGGCCTATACTGTATTTGAATATTTCTGCATACTGGGTATGTAAAGTATTAGAATTGCATAAATTAGATCTGACTGGAAACCTTTTGTGCCATCGAGAATGATCACAAACTAGAGATAGAGAGCATTCAGAGGATGGGTGGATGGCTTCCCTACAACATTAAAGGGGGTTCTGAGCCTTGAAAAACTTTCTGAATAGGTGCCTACATAAAACACAGTGGCAATCTTCATGTCCCCAGCTTCCAAATCATGTATATGACTTCTATGTGGTTTAGAATGTACACCTGCCCTTTTGATTTCAATGCTCCAAACTTAAAGCTCACTTTTTTTAACATGAAATTGAAACTGTTGCATGCCTACTGTCACCCATTTCCTAAGGGTGCACATTTTTTAAATTTTCTGCTCACTGCCACGTTTTTGAGATACTGCAGCCGGAAGTTAAATTTGAAAAATAGGTGGAACTGAGCCGATGACTGGCATCAGTTCATAAGTGAGCCAGGCCTGCTCCTGATGGTAGTGGGCAGCACATCATGTTCCCTTGTTCAAGCTGTCATTACCGTGTCCGTGGGAAGCAGGAGGCTGACAGCTGATGATCCTGTTTGATGTCAGCCACTGAGCCACTCGTGTCAAGCAGAGGCAGAGGCACGAGGGAACAACTGCAGAGCTCTGCACACTGAGGGTGGGCAGCATGCTGTGATATTTGTCTGTATCTGCATCAAGGATATTTCATGAAGGACATTCCTGGACATTAGAATTTCAGTTATTTCTCTCCTCTGCAGGACATCGTGGAAATATAGTATCAGTGTTGTCTTTAAGTTTTCCCTAATAAGGAGCATCCTGGTGGCTTTGTGGTGGAAAGGCACGTACCATGTGACTGGGACATCATGAGTTTGGATCTGGCATGTGTTACACGTTGTCCCCCTCAAGTACTCCCAACCTCTCCAGTCTCAATATTTAAAATTAACTTGCCAATAAATGCTGAGTAAAAAAATAAACACAATCCTCAGAAAGAAATTTGATCTGTTCAACGTTTTGTTTTATGATCAGGGGGGGTCCGGAGGGGGGCTCAGCTAGCAGCATTATAGCTGTGTCCTTGGTTTCAATGAGGAATGTTAACAATTCTAACTATCCATCCTGGGAAAACTGAAGGACTAATGTGGAAACTGTTTCCCACAGTGTCAATGTTTGATAAGGAAGTCCCGTGTGGATGCTATCAGAACCACAAACCAGCGATAATGTATTATATAGATACCCTTGCAGTGTCTTACAGACATGAACAATGACCACATGATTTAGGAATTAAAGGTTCTCACTTTCCATGAGTGCAGGGAAACCTACTGTGGCTATAAAACCCACAAGCACTACAAAAGGCCTTTCAAAAACAATACAAACAAAAACAATGATTCCTATCTTCACGTCAAGACCTTTAAGGATACAAGTCTCAAAGAATCTTGTATCCCCTTCTTCTTTAGTCTCATGCTGTAGATGTCATCAAGGGACAGTAGCTCCTGGCATATGACTTCTGACGCAGTGCTTGTCCAGACATTTCCTGTCTTGTCCTGAGCGGTTTCCATACCACACAGTTATGCCGGAGGTGAGGATGCAATGCTCTCAATTCAAGCATGATAAAATTGCTTCATTCCTTCCTGTTACATGGAAAACTTCTTCAGTCTTTGTTGAGCTTTCTTCTTGTAACAACTGCAGTTTAACTGTTTGTTTTTTTTTGTTAATCATACTTTGTATATAGTATGATTGTAGCATCATTCATCATTCGGGAATTCATGATACATATCTATATTTATTTTCACACTTCACTCCCTAGCTAATTCTTGCAGCTCCTGTTTTAGGATCCCTAGTCAGATGGGATGTGTATTATGGGTCTGCCCTGGGATTCACCGGGATTATCCTCACAGGGAGGCATCCTGGGAGCAGCCTAATCAAATACCACAACCCTCAACTGGTTCCTTTGAAGCCAAAGACACCATGCCAAAAAGACAACTCATTTTCAGTCGCTTGTGTCCCTGATCTCATCCTCTCAGTTACTACCCAAAGCTCTATTGACTATATAAAAAGGGGCCTGATCGAGAGTGATTCAAGAACCATGATGGACTGACTAGTAGCAGAAAGAGCAACTGGAATAGGGAAACCAAACAAATAAGGTGAGTGTCGAGGGTAACATAAGTGATGAAATACAGCGCATTGTAAAGTAACAGGAGAGAATAATGTAATATGAAATGCTTCTTCTAAAACCACTACAAAGATGTCTTACTGTATTATGCGCTGATGATGAGATGATTTGCTCCCTGTAAGATGGTGTTTAGTAGTATTTCACTGAAATCACATCCAATATTAAAACCACTTATTCTGAATTTCATTTCACATCCTCTGTGGAATCTTACCAGGTTTACGTTTAAATGTTGACAACTTTTTTTTGGCTGAAAACGCAGAAACAGTTATTAGTGGGAGCCTCATTAATGTTTACTGCCTGTATCTAGAACCTGAAAGTGAGACGAGCATCAGAATAAATGAAACATTAATTAAATGTGACACATTCAGTGAAGAGCTGAAGCATGAGTACCTCACAAGCTACTCACTCCAAATACTGAAGGTCCTGGTTCAGAACTATGAAGCTGGTGAGATTAAAATGATCTGAAATCAAAATTAAACTGATCGGCTGACTGCTGTGCTGAACTACAAAAACACGCAGTCAGCTGGCGGTTGTATAATGATGTCACAGAGTGATGTATCTTCACTCATAACTATCTTTGGCTGAATACAGCTGCAGAGAGCACGTTAAGCAGAGAACAGACAGGTTTTTCGTTTTAGCCATTACCGAATTAACATGGATTGGCCATGGCTGACCCAACCTGCCGCTGCTGATATTTGTTAGATTAAGCAACAACGGTCAGTTTAAAATGAGAAGCCTGCCACCTACTGTGTGTGTTTTCCATCGCTAAACAACAAGAGTAAGGAGAGTTCAAAAAGACATTAGTGTCTGAGCTTGATAAAATGGAACCAACTATCCAAAAACACACAACTAGACAAATGCATTTCTTTAAATTTCAATACCAGAGCCACTATCTATATAATCACAATAAATACAGTACTTCCACTCCTACTGTAAACTCTACTGGAACTGCTCCTGAGATGATGTAAATCTGATTTTAAGTAGTGGTTACCTCATGATATACACGGACATCTCAGTGTCAGCGTGCTAATGTGTTAGTTTTAAATCCAGCAGCAGTCAGAACAGCTGTAAGTCTCCTTGATATCTAACAGACAGTAAATAAAAAAACGCTTTAATACTCCATTCATCTCTCTGTTTGTAGTTGCAGTGAGCTGGAACCTATCACAGCACACATTGGGAACGAGGCCAGCTTATCAGAGGGATAACATTAAACAGGCATCACGCACTTAGTATATCCAGGCAGTTCACTTAAACTGTGTGTCTTTGGACTGTGGCAAGAAATAGGTTCCGCCCCATGCTCTGAGACCACAGTGTTAACCAAAGCTTTTACTAACAAATGCAGTGTCACGGTAAGTGTGTGCTGACGGAAGGCCAGCGTGATGAAACGTAGCATAGGCGAGACCAATGTCACCGTTTTGTCAGTTGACAAAAAAGTAATCACTGCTGCCCTAATTAAAATACATTCACAGCAGTGAAATCAATTTCTTTTACAATGGCTGTCTGCTGGGACGCCCAAGAGGATTTGAATGTATGCAGCAGTTTTTGTAATACCAAGTTTGATGTCTACATATTGATGAGCTCATATATTCAAACTCCTGCACTTATTTACAGACAAGCTAACTCATTCAAATGCTGGAGTTGTCACTCACCGGCTGGAACGCGTGGACACCTGCAGCCCGGTCACTGGTTTCAGACTGCTGGGTCACTGCTGCTGGTGTTTGGGTTCACAGGGTCCCTATCCACCTATGACCTTATCTGGAAGTTAACAGCAGCTGAGGGAAGATGGAAAGAGACTTATGAACTTCTGTTTTATTGCCAGAAGTGTATATATTAGTGTATAAGTGTATCCATAAATGTGTGTGTGCATGAATGTGTTTTGGGATTAATGTGCGTGTTGAAATAATGAGTAGTTCAGTGGGAGGTTGCATATCACTGACTGAGATCCAGACATGTGTGGCCTGCGTGGTTCAGGGTCACTGACCTGCAGAGCCAACACAAGCATGAGATCCTGGTTTGACTTCAGAGTACATGTATGGGGTCAGAGGAAACACCGACTGAGAGCAAAACTTGGATGTATAATCACAGCCTCAGGCGAAAGCTCCTCAGATGATCAATGACTCTGCGTTCTGAGTGTCTCAGTAAATAAAGCACTAGGACGAAGGAACTCTCCTCCCACTGTTTTTGTTTCATAATTAACAAACAGGAAATAACTAAGTATCCTTTACTTGTGACAAACAGCTAAAAAAAAACAACTAACACAAACTAACAAACGCATCTCTCCATCACAATCATAACAGTAAAAGCTGACCGATCTTTCATTAATCCGCAGCAACAGCAGTGAGCCGAGTACCTGCTCAGCCTGTTGATGCTGACTGCAGCTGTCAGCAATAACACACTGCCTGATGATGTGCGACCCGCCCCAGATGTCGTCTCATCTGGCTCCCCGCACATCTAATAAACTGAGGAGGTAAGGTGAGAAATCGACTTTGCACATCCAGAGGGGGGGAGGGATCTCCACCCAACAACACTTCTTTAATACTGCCCAGATGTTTTACACTTCTTTAACAACATGTAAAACATGTCATCATACTAATGGAGACGTGCTGAAAAATGACAGTGACTGTGGAGGAAAATTGATTGGCATAACCTAAGAAAGATAAACCGCACCACTGAATACTTTAATAATCCCCTGGGATTATTAAAGTATTTCTGATTCTGATAATAATACAACATAACAATCCCACCATCTCTAATGTGAAGAGTTGCTGCTTTAGCTTGTCTCACATGAAAGTAAACTGAATATTTTTTATTATTTTCATGAGCACTTTTCAGTATTTTCTGATGTTGCAGAGTCCAAACGAATGAATCTACTATTTAAAAAATGGACATGTAAACTAATGGATCATGACAGTAATTGTTAGACACAAAAATTCAACTTTTTTCTCACAGCTGTAGGGGCAGTGCATCTTAGGAGCTTAAGTAGATTTACAGTGGCTGATGATCTCAGATCTAGTTTGGCATTTCCGTACAGCCATAACTTATCAGCAGACATAAACAAAGATAAGATACACTTAATTTAGGCATAAGGTTGATCTCATTGCATAACATGAGATGAATTAATGAAGACGGTGGGCAATTAGACTTTAGAGTTTGTTTATTGTGTAAGCTACATGAGTAGATTGTGGCCAAGTCAGTTATAAAGTATGTTGGCCAAGTAAGAAATGTGTGTAACGCATAAAGATTTGCAAAATCTTCTCTGTACATAAAAGTTCTGATGAGGAAAAGCTTCAATCAAATATTTTTTATCTCCACCTTTGGTGATTCCTCCTTCATGTTGAAAACACCTTCAGCGCCTGAGCGCCTCCAAATGTTCTGCTCACAGAACAGGAAACAACAAACTCACTTGTTTCAGTGTGTGTACGCCTACAGCACAACCTGTGGAAACCCTTAAAGCAATGAGAGCAGCGTGTTCGTTAATAAACGTGATAGTACAGACGTAATAATGGTGCAACAAAAGCCCGCGAACGCTGACACCGAGAAACAAAGTTTGTATCGTTACTCTCAATTAGCACGACGAGCTAATGTGCTGCGGCTGGATGCGTGTATATGTTTCTGTATGTTGACCTGACCTGCGGCCCACAGACTGAGCCAGACATGCCTGATAGATAACTGTGCACACACGCCAGTACAAGTTGAAGTCTTCTCAAACAAGACTGCTTTCATTTTAAAGGAGAAGAGGATTTTTGTTTTGTTTTGCCAGAGTTTAAAACAGCGTCACGTTTCTATATGTTGAGTCTCTGTGAGGTTCTTTAAGAGGACACAAACCAGTACGAGCTAAAACACCGGGAACAGCAGGAGACTTACCACTTAACCCGGGTCAGAGGTGTCACCGGGTGTGTCTTCTTCATCTGCCGGTAACTCGGTAAAGTACAGAGCAGCACAGTAACACATGTATCCCAACAAGTGTCAGTGTGGAAGAGCTGGCTCAAAGATAGCATGTACAGAGGATGGACTACAGGAGAGGAAAACCGCCGCATCTTCCGGTCTGAAAACTTGTATCTGTCATGACGCATGCGCCTTGAGTCAAGGGATAAATGCATGCATTAGATTAGATTAGATTAGATTAGATTAGATTAGATTAGATTATTTTATTTCATTAAATTTCATTAGACGAGTTATAGTACTTTTATTTAGAAACAATCTAGATTAATATCCTGAAGCAATATGTGACCGCCATATCTGCGCACATATCCAGAAAAAGAGCAGAGTGAGACTTCTCTCTTGTTCCTCCTATCCACCGACTCTAGTTGAATTACGTTATGATTGTGCCTGTGGCGCCATCCAGTGGACAACATGGAAAGATGGCGCATTTCTCCCTTACAGTGATTTGGTATTACAGAACTAACATAATCCAATTTTTAGGGGCTCTATTCATAGAATACAGCACACATGGAATATAATATACATAACTATGATCACAAATATGAGTTGTTATGTTTTTGTTAACGGTGACCCTGATGAGGATACAGATAATGGATGGATAGATGGATGGATGGGTGGATGGATGGATGGATGGATGAATGGGTGTTTTTGTTTTTTGTTACCTTATGCCATGGGTCTGCCATATTGAACCACCATGTTTCTACAGCAGCCCAAAATGGACAAACTGGCTCTAGATAGGGATTATTATTATTAATATTAGTAGTAGTAGTAGTAATATTATATTCTGCAGCATGCTCCTTTAAATTGCAGAATAACCCCTGAGGCTAAAAACTGAATTTCACTTATTTAACATGAATGACTTTTGGTTACTTTTGTTCAGTGTCATACTGCTGAAAGTCTACTACAGTTTTTTTTGTGATTTCACTTGGATAGTGGTGGTGTACCTATATGCCTCATTAGTAAGTTTACCTGTGTTTGGTATAATATCTTCATAAGACTTTTCTCCTTGTCACATTCCATAGTTCCCATAGACTGCACAAATAAAGATAAACGTAGTCTCTGTGAAGTCACAAATGGAGTCTCTGTGATGTCACCCATGAGTTTCTGAAGAGTGTGGTGGCTCTGGCTGTCGAAGGATTACTGAGCAGGTCTGCCAACACAGGATCAGGAACCAAGCCTCTGTTTGGAGTGACTCCTAACACTTCTTGTTGGAAAGTCATCAGGGATTATTGAAAAATAAATACTGGATTGGACCCAGCTGGCTGATTCTCAACATGACTGGATACATTTATTTTACCTATCATTACAGCTGCAGGCTACTTTCACTTAAATACAATCAAATTAGCAGTTTAATTAGACCAGCAGAACAGCTCTGACTAGAGGAGTATCCGTGTGGATGTAGTAGGTCAGTATTGTACTTTTTACTCTATTTTAACTAACTAGTAACTATTGCCGACAAGCAATACACAATTTACAGTGCGAGATCTGACACATAAAACCTAACTTTTAAATGCAGTGTAAAAAATTACACTAATGTGTTTATTTGTAAGTATATCAAATAAATTATCAATGACTATTTTGATAACTGATTAACAGTTTAAGTAAAGTAATCTGCAAAAATACAACAGAACATAGTAGTATATACTCTATATACACATAAATATCATTAGTTACACACTTATACACACTCACAAGGGCAATTGCTCTGCATGGTGTTTTTACTTTTGATAATTTAAGTACATTTTCCTGATAATACTTTTGCACATTTGTATGTATGTATTTTTGTAAGAAGAATCTGAATACTTTCTCCCCCACTGACCTGCTGTGGCAGAGCCCCTCTGAAGCTTTTTGCTTCACCAAGCACCAGGGTCCATTGTCTGATCTAAGCGTTCATACTAATACATAATACATAATACATACTTTTTTTTTCTTTAACAGAAAGAAGAATTTCCAATCAATGAACCTGTTTCAAAGTCAGGGCATAGTGTATAAGACCAGCAGGTGGTGATCAAGTGCTGTGTTTTACACCATGTTCCCATTTTCTGCATCTCACTTTATCTCATACAAGTTGACATGCCAAAAATACGATTATTTAATTACCTGATTCATTTTACTGTTTCACATTCATCACATCCAACTCTTCAAGACATAATCTCATTTATTAGACATTTCTTGATGCAGATAGATAGTTAGACTTAAAGATTGCTTAAGTCCAGTTTAGGCACACATGACCATATATGTCCATCAATTAAAATATCAACATCAAGAAAACTGTTTTCGTGTTTGTTGAAAAATGATAAATAAATGAAAGTTAAAGATATGTTTAAAGTTGTGTTGTGTACAGAGTGTACATGTGTGTAGAGATGAGAGACGTTTTTCAGATATCCGTCACTGGTCTCTATTTTGTTACTGTTACCCCATATAACCCCTGCCTCTGTTTAGATCAAAATAACGATGCTTATTAATCTCTGGCACTTTTTAAAACATCAACCACACTGCACTGTATCACGTATAGATTTGTCACCATTTTGACATAGTGAGATTTTTTTCCCCCTCTTCGCCCATGCATCAGTCAGATCTGTCCATAAATCTACTCTCACTTTAATGAGTAGAGAGGTAATCAACAAGAAGTGATGCCAGGCGTGGTAATAAATTCTGCTGGAATACTAATTGGGGTTTTGAAGGGTCAGAGGACTGTGCCTGTGACATAAACCACTCTGACACATGCTTCTCACATTGTGCTTCTCATCTTATGCACTAATGTTTCTTCCATTAAAGCACCGAATGAATCCAAACAATAGATTTTATCAGAAAATATACATTTTCAATGTGAATCTGATGTTCATTATGTAATTAAAGGCCACCTAGATTCACTATGTTTTTCTTTTTAAGGTGTGCATTTCATACATGAGCTCGTCTTATCCTTTATATAGAAAGCATAACAACTAGTTATCATGGAACATCTCTATGCTGCCTAATGTGTGGCTTAATTGAAACATTGTTTTTGGAGAAAATATGTGTGTGTGTGTGTGTGTGTGTGTGTGTGTGTGTGTGTGTGTGTGTGTGTGTGTGTGTGTGTGTGTGTGTGTGTGTGTGTGTGTGTGTGNGTGTGTGTGTGTGTGTGTGTGTGTGTGTGTGGTAGAAGAAATACAAAGATTTCATCATTCATTGTGCAGAGCCACAACAAATCCACTTTTTGTTCAGCTGAATCTTAATTACTGTTAATCACAATTAACTGGCCAATAAAGTAGATAGAATTAATGGACAACTGAGGTCCAAATGACCATTCTTTACCTCGACAAAACCCACAGAACGAAGGCAGAGAATTCTATAATAAGTAAAGCTCTGTGATCAGAGGAGAGCGTGGAAACAAAACAAAAAGAATGTGTCCAGAGGGAAGGATTACATTTATCAGGACTGCAGAGCTGCCATGCAGACAGAGACGGGATCAGAGAAGGATAACTCACAGAAAGCTGGCTTAGTGAAAAAGGAAAGAAAAGCCAAAACAATCTGAATAATAAAAGAGTAAATGTATGAAATAGGACAAAAAAAAAAGTTTTTAATTATTTCTGTTGTATTTTGGAACATGAAATTGCTAATTATGTCAACAATGATTCCGTAAAATTGTTATCTCCAGAAAAGATTTGCTCACGCCTTTTACGCCGTGCAGCATTTTTAAATGAATTAATTAGGCGATCACAGTAATTACTGTTTATATTGTTGTTAATGAGCCCAAAGGCAAGCGAGCTGCACTCATCCAAATTACACTCATGAGGCACAGAGCCAAGAAAAGGTCCTAACCAGAGTGCAGCATGTTAAACATTCCCTGAGTCTTCCTGGTGAAGAGGTAACCAAGAGCAGACTGAATTACACTTACACAGTCTTCTGTTGACCACACATCTTTCCATTTATACATGTAATTGTTTTTAAAAATCATTAAAAAAATAGAGCTTTTAAACTTTGTTTTAAATACTGTAAGCCCTACACAGTACTATTGATCTGCTATGCAGTTTGATATGCATATAAAACAGGAGCCTCAGATCACAATCACTGTGTCATTTAGCTCATTTTTTCATTTCATTTTTCATTTTGTCAGCCATCTATCTCGGCTTTTTCCTCCCCCGTCTGTCAAATTGGTCTGACATTTACTGGCTGCATCATGCCCATGTTGTATTTCATCACGCACTGTAGCTATCTGAAGCACAATAGCTGAGCGTTATAATGGAAAGGTCTTATTGTAAATATGATAATTCCATCAGGTGCTGTAATCAGGTTTGTGAGTGAGTGACACACACAGATCCCTGCTGAAGAAATGTCTGTCCTTTTGTTTTTTTATTGGTGAAAATGTCAAAGCAAAGGAGTCACAGTACAGCAGGATCAGAGTGCAGGAGGTCAAAGAACACTGGCAGTCACACACATCAGTCACAGTGTATTGATAAATGGATAACACTTATCAATCCCTCATTTCTTTCTTTCTTTCTTTCTTTCTTTCTTTCTTCCTTCTCCATAACATATTCAGTGATCATTTCAGATATATGGGATTAGGGAGCATGAATGACAATGATTTTAAGATGATGGACCCCAACTTAACCTTTAAGTGCAATGCAGGTTAGCAATGTGTGATGCTGAATTTAAATTATATTATATGCTAATATTATTCCACATTTCCATTTATGATGCTGATTAGAATAAAAATGGGAATAAATGCTGGTAGATATTACAATCACAATTAATCTGTCTGATATGTTAAATGTCTGTATGTCAAAATAACTAAATAAAATAATAATAGTAAAGGCTTAAAAACAATGGCTGACAATTAATTAATGATAGACTTATCAGGTAAATCTTTAATATAACTTAATAACATCAATACGGTCAGCCAAATACATATGTACATATATACTCAGATAAATATATGCAAATATATGTACCCATGTGTACAGTATTATCTAAGCATCTCATTTTCATTGATAATTAATCTGAAAATGATTTCTTAATCAACCTATGAATTTATAAGCACATAAAATGTCATAAAAGAAGCAAGAAAAAAAAAAGCCTTTTGCAACTTCACAAAAGCTGAGGTGACTTCCTCAAACCTCTTGTTCAACCAAAAGACAAAACCTTTGCTTTGACTTTCATTTGAAACAAAGAAAACCCTCAAAGTGTAGAAGCTAGAGCTATACCGAACGTCTAAAGAAAATATAACAAATAAATAACTGACAAAGTTGCTGCTATTCATTTTCTGTTGATTTACCAATCGATGAATCGACTAACTGCTCCAGCCCCATACAGATAGTCTCTGTAGGTGTGTGCGTGCGTGCGTGTGTGTGTGTGTGTATGTGTGTGTGTGTGTGTGTGTATGTATGTGTGTGTGTATGTGTGTGTGGGTGAGAGCCAGAAAAAGAAAGAAAGAAGATGTTGCACCTGTGTTTCTGGGGGGTCAACCAGAGTTGATGAAGTCTTCCTGCTTCCTGCTGTAAAAGAACAAGGAAAAGATCTTTCTGTCGCCTTGGTAACCATCATGCTACCTCCCGCCTAGGATACACACACACACACACACACACACACACACACACACACACAAAAACAACCTGTCTGTCTCTGTAGATACTGACGGCTGCTCTAAAACAGCATTAAGGCAACAATTCAAATGTTCACATCAACAAAAAACCCTGAGTATGAAAATCTGCACCTGTGACCTGTCGCACAGCCAACAGATGACTGAGACACAAACAAAAGGTTGGATGTTGGTGGCAGTGAGCTATTTAATTTGGGCTTTGGCTTTTTCTTCTAGTATAAAATGTACAAACATACAAAAACATAAAGCTTTTTGAAAGAATACATGGGAATTACTGTCAGATTATTGGCTCTTCAAAGTCTTTACATTTCAGGTTTGACAGAAAAATGACTTCGAATTTATTCATGTGTGCTCAATAGTTTTTTTCCAACAGTACTTGAAGGCAGAAAAGGATGAACCCAAGACCAGCAGAAATGAATGTGTGTATGAACAGAAGATTCAGTGGTAAAGACAGAAGTTTAATTGTGTGACACTGTTTTTTGACCCCTTTTTGCATCCCGTCCAACTCAACACGTACCATGAGGGACGCTAATTGGTTGTTAAAAACACACATGAAGGCACATGAGTGGGCTATTTCCTGCAATTGGCTGTGTGTGAAGAAGGTGTGAGAGCTGATCCCAGTCTGTGCGTTCGGGGCTGTGGGCCCGGGCAGGTGCAGCACCGACATGAAAACAACACCAATCAGCATCTCTGATTGAGACGCTGCCTCAAACTGTTCTGACTGGGACCAGATGGAGCACAGAATCCCATTTACAGAGGGTCACACACACACACACACACACACACACACACACACGCACGCACGCACGCACACACACACACACACATTCACATTGTACATGCATGTATGTAAGAGCTGCTGCAGATGTACAAAAAAACAACCCCAAAAAACATGTAGACTGCTTTCATGCAATTATACACTTACATGTTCAGATTCACACCTGAGACATAAAAGAGGAGTGGTGTGTGTTGTGCATCATTTTCCTCACCAGCTGCATGACAATTGAACAGGCACACACATGCTGACAAAAAACGACGACTGCAACATGTTACCATCCTAACCTGAGGAGAACTGAGGCTCAGTATGTCTGCCGTGCTGGAAAAGCCACAGTGTAAGTGACTGACAGAGCAAAATGCTGCACTGCAAGCGGCCAGGTTTGAAATCACAGGAATCATTATTCATGTGAATAATAAAATAAATACACATGGATATACTGAAAAAAAACCCCAAGACGACACAAACAGGAAGTGCAAAGCTAACAAACTCCCTCACAAATTGTTAAAGGGAAAGTGATTTGCTAAAAGCAGAGGTGCCTTTTCCACATATTAAGAAGGATCGCGTGCAATTATTTTCATATTGCATATCAATAACTTCCCTTGCACCACCACCCCCCAACCACCACCCTCCAACCCTCTCTCTCAGACGTTTATCTAAATAGATGCTCTCTAATTAATGTGTCTGGCGGCCTTATTATTCTTTGAGGGAGATATTTTGCTGTGATGAAAGGCAGAGAAGGTCAATTTTAACAGAGACCCATGGGAGAGAGAGCGACGAGCAGAGACCCTGTTTGTGCCTATGTGTGTGTGTGTGTGTGTGTGTGTGTGTGTTCATCTGTGTGTGTGCATTACACTACAGTGATTGAATAAAACGTGTAACTGGATGATTTTTACCATCAGGCTCCTTCAGTTCACAACCTGTTGACAAGTGAACAATAAACCTGACAGACTGACCATCACTTCCAGCTGAATTCTAGTTAGATTGAAATCTAAATACAGGCTGTTGAAGCAGAACATCTTTTAAATTCTGTCATTACTACTTATACTTACTTAAATACTCTAATGTATGAAACAAAGAACATTTTTATTAATCAGAGCAAATTAGATGAGACTAATGGCAGAGCACCTGCTGTGTGGGAAGAATGGCCGTGAATACGATCACATTTATTCTTTATGCTTCTATTGTAAAAAAAAAAAAAAAATGTATTAACAAAATATTTAGCTCCATATTTAGAGTTGTAATGTTATTGTTTAACCTTTGCAGAACCCAGAGCTGATGTTGTGAAATATGGCAGAGCCAGACACATTATGAGGTTATCATCATGAAAATGACTCATCTTTAGTAAACCTTTCACTTTTCCATTTCTTTTCAGGTTATTATCTCTGGAGTGTATAAAATGTAGCTTAAATATGTGGATGAGGTGCATGTTCTTGCAGTGTGCATTCTTTTCTTTCAATGGATGGCTACACCAATTCCCCGTCACAGCCACATCTACAGCTCTTAATTAACTGAAACGAACAAAACAAAGAGAAACACGGAGAAGAGTCTTGTTTTACTTCATGGTTTCTCTTGCAAGGAATTTCATATTGCAAGTGGATGAAACTGCGTGGGAAGAAAACGTGAACAGATCTATGTTGCTTGGAGCTTTTAGACCATTGTTCTGCAGAGCTTCCCCTTTGTCACCAGTTTCTGTTCACTTTTGGTTAACATAAGAGTGAAGCCGGTAATTATTCGCAGTCCCTCTTGTACAAACAGCAGTTCTGTCATGTGAAACAAAAAGATTTGTTATATTGTAGAAGCAGCAGGGTGTCGTGGAAGTAAAAGAAACCATCCTATAAATACTGACACATTAGTGAGTACATCAGCCCAGGTTTTGAATCTGACCTGTGGCTCTTTCCTGCATGTCGTTCCCCATCTCTCTCTCTCTGTCCCCACATCCATGTCATTCTTCAGCTGTCTCTATCAAAATAAAGCTCAAAAAGGCCCAAAAAAATCTCGAAGGGTCTGTCTATAAAGCATGTCTGGATAACATGCGGCTTCGTGTCAACATTATCCACAATGGTAATGTAGAGTTGCATATAGTGACCATAAAATTGCTTCAGGCATTTGCCCAGCAGCCAATGTCCAATAATTACAACCTAAACTATGCAGCTTTCAGGTAGAGACAAAATATTATAGTTGTAGGCACAGCACATGCTAATGAGCCATTAACATTTTAATGAAAATGGAATATATTGATAAATGAAAACACTTTTTCCCAATAAATTCTGACATAGCGAACATTTAACTAATGTGATTTTCTGCTCTGACAGTCTCCTTATGGATCCTATGGCTCTGTAATACATCCATGATCGCTCCACACAGATTTGAAATAACCTTCCTCACATTAATACATGAAACAAACTCAAATGTCATATTTGCATCCCCTTTTCTGCATCGATTTCACTGGTTGAGGTTGACTGACACTCTTTTAATGATATATAAATAATTTTAATTATATATAACATCTTGTTGAGCCCTCTTCCTCTGAAGAATCGCTTCAACCTATTGCTTATTCTGCAGGTATCGCAGGTAGTGGATGAAAACAAACATTAATTCTTATTTTTCTTTTATAACGTGAAATACACCTGGATGAAAACATAACCACAGATACATGACACAGTAGTATTACCTGATTGGCTACATAGCCAGTTGAGAGAGCGTGCTGGACAAACAAAGCACCAGCGGTGGGATTTATTTATCTCTCGTTTTACTACTTCTTCTTCAAAGTAATAAGCTCATGAGTAGCACATACACAGCTTCCATCTAGTTTCTGCTTTAGACCAGATCTTTATGAGTAGCTCCACATGTTGTTTGGAGTAATGTTGTAGTCAGTCATTGTTCAGAGAAACAGAAGTCTGCTGTATTTCATTTGACATGAGTCTGACTGGTGAAAGACATCATTTGAATTTACATTACAATATGACACGCAACACTGCCCCCCTAGCAGCTGAAAGTGTGCTGTCGTGAAACTGACCTGACCTCTGACCTTCTGCTGCTCTAGAGCACGAGGGAACCTTCCTATAAGGTTCAATAAAATATCTCATTAACATAGACATAGACTATAGACTACACTGATTTCCAGAACACCTGTATGCATCCTCGTCCTTGCTATATATATTTTGCAGCTACTCCTCACTGTTAACCCCTGAACTCAGCTGCTGTGATAGCGACTGGCTGAAACCTGCAATAATGAGCCCTGCAATTAGCACTGGCCAATCAATGGGGTAATTGCAGAGTGAGACTGATGGACTGTGAGGGAAAAGGAGGGGTTTGCTGCCGGCACCATATCGATTTCCCTCAAACCAATTAGTTGGTTTCCACCACTTTGGAGTGTTGGTCCCCAGCCATCTGCTTCTGTAATGCAGAGAGGAGAAAACATACTGTTGTATAGATTGTATGCTGCACAGATCCACTTCCTATCTCTGCATGGCTGCTGAGGGAATCTAAATTAGGATCTTTGTCCATAAACACAATCTCATATATTTTGTGAAAAGCACATACTTTTTACCACGCACAGCGTGTTGTGGATGAATGTGAATTTAACTTCCCTTAATCATGGACTAGATAACGTGGCAACAGTGTGGGACAGGCTGTTTAGTTATTTGGGTTAGTTATACAGTAGTATATGTTGGTTGTGATCCAGGTCAGTATATAAAGTATATGTCCACAGGATGAATTTTGTTACTGTCTTAAAATAAAGGCAATCTTAACAGGAGTTGTTGAACAGGACTCGGTAGCTCTATAGTAATTCTTCCTCAGATTACATATGAAAAATACATTTTTCTGAACAGGTAATACTCCACAGCAAGTTCCACTCCCGATGAAGTCCTCCTCTGCTCATTATCCTCTCTTTGCCGAGGTGAACACACAGACACATACAGGCCTCGTATTGATTTGAAGAGCTATTTCCAAGATGTCCTTTTCTATTCATGCGCTAGTAATGTGCAAAAGGCCAGTCTCTCCCCCAAGTAAAGCCATTAATGCATGCAACCTGTCCACCCAACCATAATAATAGAGCCACTTGAGATCAGCTCTACAGCATTTTTTTTCTTCTCTTCTTCTTCTTCTTCTTCTTCTTCTTCTTCTTCTTCTTCTTCTTCTTCCAGGACCACAATCACACACAAAAAAATATTTCGTGCTTTTCACAGAAAAGCTAAATGGATTTCTAATTATAATGACCTTCTCTGAAAAGGTTGGACCGTAATTGGAAAACAGCCCTGGAGTACAGGCCATCTAGTGCAGAAGTGGCAGGGATGGAGGAGAGAGAGAGAGGCAGAGAGAGGAGAGAGGCAGAGATGAGGGATTTGGGAGGCGGATCAATTCTGGCATCAAAATGGCAAAATGATGAAAAATTTGAGAACCTTTTCTTCTCCTGTTTGTCTCTTTCTTCACTCCCTCTTTTGGGTAAAAACAAGCTGTTTATTCGAATATACAGAGGTAAATGGGCGCAGTGCTGACGGCATATAAAGGCTGTAAAATGATGATGACGAATGACTGATTTAACAATAATTTTTCACTGAGATTTATCTTTCGTTCAGCTATACTTTTGAAAAATGAAATACCTTTGAGAGGTAAAAAAAAAAAAAGAAAAAGAAAAAACTATTTTGGGGAACTTCGCCCACAACTGATGATGTGTGGATTGTCTGATGAGTCTGCTGTCTTTTCAGATGAATCTAATTTAAAGTGTGTCTCCCAAAGCATTTCCTATACAGCAACTGAGAGAAACTTTAACTAGAAAGATCTCTGAGGGAAGAGATATAGAAACGGGGAAAGGATGGTAATTGCTGCAGAAAATTTAAAAGTCCTTTCAGACTTTTTTTTTTTTTTACCATATTTACATATTTTATTTCTGCAGCCAAATTAACATAGGGTGACTGTTTCTGCGCTTTTCATTACCAAACTAATAGATTTTAATCTATTGTTCTTTGTATTCATTTTCCTCCGACTCATCAGGACATGACACACACACCCACACTCTCCACTGTCTGTCGGCAGCTACCCATCCTTCTCTCTTTTCTGCCTCTTTCAGAAACCATCACAATGGAGCTGCTAGCAAGAAGAGAAAACTGCTTCCTCAAGCACACTCTCTCCTTCCCTTTATTGTCTTCAACAAAGCCAGTTTATTAATCCAAAGGGGGAAAGAGAGAAGAGAAGGGAAGAGAGCAAAAAAAAGAGAAAAAAAGGAGGAAGAAAAAAAAGGGAGAGGCAGTGCGGTGACCAGAAAGGCAAGTCAAAGCAGTTTTGAGTTTCATCTCATTTTTCTTTGAGAACTGGGGGGTGGAAAAAAAAAATCAATTATGGAGCACACCTGAATATTATTTCGAGCACCGAGCCACCCACTCGCTGCCCGTCCCCTAGAAAACCAAATTACTCAGCAAACTTATCGCTTGCTGTAGCAGGTCTGGTATTAAAGAAAACAATCAAGCAGGCCTGGATTAATCTCTGACAGGCGCCTTATCTTTAACTTGCACCTTTGTTATTTTCTGATGAGCTGCTCTTTTTTTTCCCGCCACAATGTACCATACCTCACTGCCCCCTTTCATTTTCTCTATGGGCCACGGCAGAGGACCTTTCAGTTTATTAAAAAACCCTTTATTTGTGAAGAACAAAGAGGAGGCGAAGGCAAACAATAAGGTCAGGCAATCTCCTTTCTGCCAGCAGTCGCTCACCTGTTATTTGGAGTGTTATCAGCGCTGGGGAGGGATTCGCTGTAGGTGAGAGAGATGGACAGGACGGCAGATGCTGCTGCCGCTGCTGCTGTGTGAGGGCTGGATAAAAAAGAAGCTGATTGACATATATCAGCCTCCAGGCAGAGACCTTTTGGATGCTCTTCATATCAAAGAAAAGAGGCCTCTGGCCGCTGCACACTTCTGCTGGATTGTTATACAGGAAGTAGAGATTTAGAGGGCAATGCTCCAGAGCACACACACACACACACACACACACACACACATTTAACATACACACACATGCAACATAAATGTGTGCATAAATATCCACAAACCTGTGCACACACAAAACACAAATGCATTAACACACACATCAACGTGTCATTTGACGTCAGCCCCGGTTGCCAGAGTTACTGTAGCCTTCATTTAGCCGGCGGCCGGTGGAGCTGAATATAGCAGAGATGCCTTACAGATTGCTCTTCGTTACTTACCACTGACCCCCCTCCCATCTAACACCATTTGTCCTTGACAGCCCAAACAGAGAAACACCTGCTATAACCAGACCAACTGAAACACTGGGTGAAGATGATGGACAGGTATTGATTGAAGGGATTAAATGCAGACATACATAATGATGATGCATGTATATAAAAAAAAGATGACATGGCAAAAAAAAAAAAAAAAAGATGTGGTGATTCACACTTTAAATAAGCCTTTTCATATTAATGATATCACATATTAACACATCATTTCTTTTTGTGCCTTTTAATTATGATTTCAAAATAAAATAGAAGATTGTAGTTAATAAAATGAGAACCGTATAAACACTGCAACTAATGATTTTTAATAAATGTACTTAAAGATATTTGTTCTGTATGTACAGTATATGTACATAGACCAGCAGTACAAAGGGCCATTGCAGGAGTCCAAAGGTGATTGGCCATCTTTGTGGTGGGTGTATACCATTGGACGCTCTTTTCCACTCACAGAAAGTGACAGTGCTCTGTCTGCACATTGCTGCAGATTGGACAATATCATTCATTTGGAGTTCACCAATATCAAACAAATGACAATAGATGTTTTTATTCTATTTTGCTTTCAGTGCTGTGTAGCACACCAGATCCCCACTAGCCTCAGTCCATCCCATTCCAGCCTTGATTCCATTAAATTCCATCGTCTCAATCTGAAGGGTTGGGGTTAGTAGCAAGTGTTGCTGTTCACCTTTTCTCTCTTATCTCCCTCCTTCCACACAGAGAGCTTTCTCTCTTCTTTTGCTCTCTCACCCTTTCATGGACTCTTCAGTGATGGAGAGATGAAACAGATGCAAACAGACGCTAACATACTCAGTTCAAGCACACGCACTTACGCAGACGATTAACAGTTTCATATGGCAGTAAATTGTGAACACACACCTGAAACAAATACATTTGAATTGTGGATTCTGAAATAATGTATATAAACAAAGAGCAGGCACACAGAAACACACACACATATAGTTTTTGTACAGTTTTCACTTTTGCCAAATCTAATTCATGAAATTAAATCACATTTGAAGGGAAGAAACAAAGCACAAAAACCTAATTAGGTCTCACCAGCTGATTCTTAAGAAGAAGTTAAACTTTGGTTCTTAACAACCTTAACAAGCACACCGCTTGATCGATCCACCAGTCACTCAACCAGTCAAATTTAGACTTTAGGTGTGAAACTTTTTTTTTTCAAATATTCATGTATTAAAGGAAAACAGAAAACCAACACTGATGCAGTTGTGTCTTTCCTTTCCATTTATGCTGATTGATATTCATTTATCTGCAGTTTAATCTTGTGTAAACTTCCCTTGACTTGATTTTGTTGTGCCAGATTTCGCTCAGAAAGGAAGGACTCACAATGGCAACACTATTTGCATGCATTTATAGAGATATACACAAACACACACTGTTCTGGTTTCATTTCTAAAGAGAATGGTGCAGACCGACGCAAAAAACAAAGCAGGAAAAGAAAGAAGTGTATCGAGCAGCTCAGTTGGGTCTACACTCGGCTGAGTCGGCTCATCCTGTCTCGGCTGTGCTCTAATGAAGACCTGCAGTGGACACCACAGTCTCCTCGCAGCGCCACTGATTCACGACACACACATTTTCCACAGCGCCGGGAGGGACGCTGGAGAAGGAGGGCTCTTCTCTCATTTCTTTCTCTCTCTTTCTCTTGCTCTTTATCTCCGCTCCCTCCCACCTCTCCGCCTCTCATCATCCTCCACAGCCGGGGCGTCACTGTGGCCCTGTGTGTGCATTGTTTGATGCTGTTCAAGAAGTAAATAGACGCTGCAAACACTTGACACAGTTGTTAAACAGAGAGCATCTAAATGTCTCCTAACTCGACATCAAACACTATGCTAATGTCTGTTGCATTAGTGATAGGGAGCGCAGCGGAGAGGAGGGAAGTGTACACAAGCAACACAGCAGAGCACGGCACCGAACAACACATCACAGCACAACATACCTAGTGTACCACAGAACAAGATAATGAACACAGAGGAGTGGCATGAAGAGGCTCTCTCTTGATGCTCGGTGTGGCCCTCTCCGGCAACGAGAGCGTCAACACTTAAAAAAACACACTAGTGCCACCGGTGATACGGAATACTTAGCTACACCTCAGAAATGAGTTTGCTCACTTAATCTTATATTTGACGGAGATGATTCACAAACCCAGTGGACTATTTGTTCAGATGGTGAAAAGGAAATTGCTGTTTCCACCTCTGTATAGTTATCAAAGACAATCTACTGCAGCCCGCTTTCGAACAAGAACACAGGCACGTAGACTAATCTGCTTTGATAGGAGCACTTTATGGACGCCGGAGCATTATACCCATACAGTACATGGTAGTAGATCCTATCACTCTAAAGCCATGGCAATTAATCTAAGTGTTTCTCAAACTTTTTTACACCATGTACCACCTCAGAAAATATTAGGTTCTCCACGCACCACCCTTTTGACAGAAAATACAGCAGCATGGGTCGACCATATACAGCTACAGACAGTTTATAAAGGAGGCGAGTTCATTCCTATTAATTTATTGTTGACTGTTCTCCTGAATCCTGAACAGAATTGGTTCAAGAACCAGAGCTAATTTGGTGGAACCATTCATTTTACCCTCTCTATTATCTTCACATCATGTTTTAGCTTGTAACTAATCATGGATGTACTGTATACTCACGCTACATGCATAAATGGGACCACATGTCAGGCTGATATTGAAACAAAATACTTAAGTAAATGCAAAACGTATTACATTCCAACAAGCGCATTGTTTGTTTGTTTTTATTACTCAGAATGTTGTAGAATTTTGATGGCATAATGTGTTTTTAAATTCA
>NC_040023.1:27755651-27757912 GCF_000972845.2 Larimichthys crocea
TGAAACAGGCATAATTTAGGTGAAACTTCAGAATAGTGCAAAACTCTAAAAAACAAAACCAACAAAAAGTTCCTTGATGTAGTCTTTATTGCCAGCTATAGTGAATTTAAAACATAATTATTGTAACCAGACAAGATCATTACTGAGGTCATTATCAGCTTTTACCCCTCCATACATCCATTGCATTTGACAATGGTTCATGAGTCATAAACTGATCATGTAAATAAAAGATGTGTACAAGTCACCATTCTACTGCATGTCAACATGGAAAACACTCATGGATGTAGATCCAGCTCAGACAGCAGTGATAACCAGACTTGTATTGTCTTTTTCCTTTGTGCATTTTGTTTGTTTGATTATAGTTCAGACACTTTTTATGCCCCTTCATACTTCAGCTTCAGTGTTTGTATATGAAATCTTGTCATGTCCAAGAAAAAGTGTTAATTTATTCAGTGTTGTCTCGTGTCTATGTTGTCTTGTGATTTCCTGTTTTATTTTGGTTCCACGTCCTGTCTGTGTCCATTGTTGTTACTTTCCCCCTTTGTCTGTTTTCCCATCTTTAGAATTACCTGTCTCCGCCCTGATTGTTTCCACCTGTGTACTTACCTTGTGTGTATATTTTCTGTTTGTTTATTTTGTTTTTCTAAGTCTAGCCTTAGTTTTGTGACGTCTTGATTTCTGAGATTAGTGTAGAGTTTTTCCTCTGTAAAGAGTCATTTTTATTTTGTTTTGTTTAATAAACCTTTATTTTGAAACTTTGGTCTGTGGAGTTGTGCATTTGGGTTCGGGTGCATAGTTTGGTCGTGACAGATCTGTTGTTTCATGGACCTTTTAAAACATTGTTCATTGAACAAAATCCTATCAACTCATTTCAGTCTAAAACTGTAGCATATACATTATTTTCTTTAAATAAATGAAAATTAAAAAATAGTCCAAATCAACTTGCATCAAAACATTTTCGTAATTATGCTGCAACTTTTTCAGAGAAAGACAGGTTAAAATATTCTCTCTTCATTGAAATATGCATTTTTTTTAAATAAACTGAAGTTTTTGCAGAAATAAAAGTTTATAAAGCAGTTAAAATCAACTCTGCCTCAGCTATTTACAATGAATATGCTACCCACACATTAAGGCATCCGTAATAAGAAATTTAGAAAGAACTATGAAAGAACCTACTTTGCATGGAAAATAAGTACAATTTAAGTTTTAGACTTCAACCTGTAAAGCAATACTTAATGATTTTAATACTTCTTCCATCACTGAGCAGATCTGAATGAGAGACAGGATCACAAGTCAAGACCTGACTATTTGAGTATTTCTGGAGTATTTGGTGAATCATGTTTGTTTAGCTACCCCATCATTAACATACATACATACACACATGGAGACAGGCAGACAGACAGACCTGTCTTTCTGCTTTACATCCGCCCTGCATTCCTCCTCCTTATCCTTCCTCCTCCTTCCTCCTCCTCTGTCCTCCTTCCTCAGCAGGGTAAATGGCTGCTGTGGCTTCCATTGTTCAACACGTGCCAGCCCACTTATACACACATGCACACTTACCTTTCTACTATTTAAACCCAGAGAGGCTCTAACTGCATTTTGCATGGTTTCCACATCATTTCTGATCATCACCAGTGTGAGAGCAGGTCATACATGTGCCATAACAATGTCTGAAATATAAAATGAAGTTCAGAACAAGTGAAAGTAGGAGCGCCGTATTTTGCAGTGAGTTTATAATTTTCAGACATTTGCTGTTCTAAACACATTTTCCTGGTAAACAAAATACAGCGGTGCACAGGAGATGATGTGTTATGACACTGGCAGTGGAAGCAGTAAGCAGAAGAGAGTTGGGTAGTTAGCATTGTCAGTGATAGCCATGAGGGCTAAGCAAAGCAAAGAGCACCATCTGCAGAAACTGCGTCAAGTGAACATTTCAGGGAAAAGTTGTCATGATAGTTGCAGTTGCTGATTTATCATCTTCCAAGTTCTAAGGCCACTTAGACCGCTAGAGATACCTGAGAATTAATTTGTGTTCCCTCATATTAAATTAACTTTTGTAAGAAATAGACTCACAGAAAAGCTGAGGGAGGGTTTTTGAACTTTTGGGACGGTGCACTTCATTTGGACCAAAGTGGGATCTCAGACCAGTTCATTAAAGACTTGATTCAGTCCTGCTCTGCCGTCCACTCTATGTCTGAATGAAATAATTAAAATAATTAATTTGTATAAATAGAAAAGCATATTTCTAAATAAAAACATAA
>NC_040023.1:27757972-27766804 GCF_000972845.2 Larimichthys crocea
TATGCTGAAGATATATAAATATATATGATATTTTTTCTATTTAATAAAAACATATATGAAGGATAGATAGAAGGAGGAGAGCTTTGAATAAATAATGATTCTGAGATCTCTCTGAACCGAGACAGACTGATGCACACATGATAACCATAACCTACTGATTTCTATCTAAAACAGTAAAATAGCTTTGATTAGACCAATGTGCTCTGTGGAAACATGGAGGACAGCCTTTCCATCGATAGTTTACCAACTGAGGTGGACATAAACAGGAGGGTTGAGGCCGTGAACCATCGCTGTCATTAGAACCATTTACAATCGACGTGAATCCATTTAAAATATTAAACGGTTCACTGATGATTTGCTGAATGCCAAATGTGTCTCATTAAAGTGTTGTAGGTTTATTTTGTATACTGATGTCACAAGCAACACATTTTTATAATGTATTCCTCCTAACATGCCCTCACTTTTGATTCAGACTGAGAATTTGTGTGCGACTGTATGCATAAAGTTTGCCTGATGCAGCCTCAAGGCTTTACCTGCTCCGAGCTGAGTGACAAAATTTTGTGATGCAAAAAATTCCATATTAAAATTTCAAAACGTGACAATGAAACACATGACGTGACGAGAGAGCAGATGCAGAGCTGAACAAAGGAGTGCAGGCTTGCGTGTATGTTTCAACCAACAAACGGGCAGACGGGGAGAGGAGAGGTGACAACGATGGACAAAACAGGGGGCAAAGGAGAGAGACAGCTGGTGGGAGAGGCCAGGCAGAAACACAGAGAGGAGGGAGAGAGAGACTTATTACAGCCACAGACTAATTACAATGTACTCACCAACACTAACAGGCACACGTCGCGGCCACAACACCCACACCTGAGACCTGCCATTGGCCAAAAGGAAGACTCATTTCAGCCAACGGGAGGTCTGCAGAGATCCTTTAATAAATAACGATGCCCCTGGATTCAGACATGTGCACCTGCGCCAATTAACAGTTTACTAATTGGCCAGTACAAGCAGGATATAACAAAAATGTCTGTTCGCCTCAGCAGACTGATTGATCCACAGGGGAGGAAGTGTGCTGTGACGGTGTGTTCTGTGGTCCATCAGTCAAAAAGCAACAGATCCCAGTAACAGAGGTCATTGTTTTATTTCAGAAATCCTGATGGAAGCTCTTGTTAAAGGAGAGGGATCGCTTAGCTTAGCTTAGCTTAAAGACTGAAGGCAAGGGGAAACAGCTAGCCTAAGTGTTATTTAGTGAGTGCTAAATAACACCGTGCATCTTTAGTGCACAAACAGTGATGAACAAATAACACTTTGTGGCTTTTAGGGCAGTTATGGGGTAGTGAGTTTGTTAGCAAACTAGGAAAGATGCTGTACAGATGTACTAATGGATACGATGTTTATCTAGAAATCACTAATCATCATATCATTTTTAAATTTCAGTTTGTGAGCAGGTTAATGAGAGCACTTTTAACCACTGAAGAGAGCTAAGCTGGCTGTTTCCCTGCTAAGCTAAGCTAATTGCCTCACAGCTATAGCTCTATACTTCAGACATGAGAGTTGAAAAGATCTTTATGTTAGCACACATCGGGAATGTTCATGGACTGCATGGACCAAAATAGTCAGTCAGGAAGCCCTAAGTGAGGACAAGACATTATTATCAAAACAGTAGTAAGAAGTACGTTCTGGGATTTCCATATAGATCAGTGCCACCCCCAAATAATTGATACACATGTTGGTAACGCCATCACAAAAATGAAAAATAATTCAGAAATCCACCCTGTGATTCGTATCTGCTCCAAAACTGAATGGGTACTCAAGGCCAAAATGGTTCACTGGCTAATGTCGTGCCAAATGTGTGCTCTGTTTAAAGTGCTTGATCTATATTTCTTTCTCTGTTGTGTATTCATTGTGTTCACATACAGCCTGCTACAGTAGATTTTCCTGCACTACATCTCTCCTATTGGTCTTCCTCCTGGTCCTTATCCCTACATCTTTCATTCTGAACCTCTCCTCTTATTTTCTCTCTGCAGCTCTCTAATGTCTTCCTTATTTCTCTTTCTTGTTTCACTCCCTCCTCTGGCTTAATCCCTCATCTCCAGGACTGAGTCTTTCTCTCTTTATGCCTCCTGTCCCTATTTATCCATCTCTCCATCCATCCTCCATGCACACCTTGTTTAGATGCTCTCCCCTCTTATCACCATTAATTTGTCCTGTTTCTCTTTTTCTCTCTGCCATCATCTTCCCTACCTCACTCTCCTCAGCTCTCCTTTTTGCTCACCACCCCAAACTCTCTCTCTCTCCCTCTCGCTCTACTCCTCTCTCGCCCTTGTCTTTCTCTCTGCAGCTGCACACTTAAAGACCCTTGCTGCATTATCCTTTTAATAAAGGCCTGGGCAGGAAGCAGGGTGGCAGAGGACGGAGACAAAGACGAGGCCGCCGCTGCCACAGCAGCCTTCAAACCTCATTAACTTTTGTCTTGTTGCGGCAGTCACACACACACATGCACACACACGTACATACATGTACTCTCAAACATATGCATAAAAACGCCCAACCACCCACTCCTGGTTGTACTTTACTTGCAATTACACAGAAATTCATTTCGCATTTGGCTTGCTCACGCACACACACACACACGCACACACACACACACACACACACACACACACACACTGCTCTTGCTTTATCCAGCTGTCGATCTTTGGCTCTGAAGCCTCTCCCTCCAATCAGCTTGTATGATAAACCCACACACAATATTTGTGCCTCAAATGTTTGCTTTGATTGTCATTGTAATCTTTTTTTTCTAATGAACACATGAATGTCATTAGGAAATCACAAAACAATTAAATGAATTCACAAATCACAACAATCCAGACTGACGTTGACTCGGTCACTGTTCAAAGACGTGTGAAAGTGAACAAGTCAGATTGCACTGCATATGGAAATAAATCAAAGTGTGTCAGTGTCTGCTTCATACAGTTAGCAGCAGGTCAGTTTACATGTAAACACACATTTTCAAGGCTAAGACAGTTGTTGTCTGCCTACCTTGGCAACAACCTCACTGCTTGCTGGCTGTTCTCCAGAACTGGGCGTAATCAATCACAATGTCATATTGTTGGATTGATGCAGGTCATTGAGCACTGCGGCTGATACTGTGTGAATTAGGAGCTCAGTCGCTGAATTGGAGTGAATGAATCATTCGGGCACATGGGCAGAGACAAAGCTTAAATAAGAGTTGATGCGATTCAGTCAAAATGTAAAATGACACATATGTAGATAATATATGTGCCATGTCAAGTCAATTCTATTTAACGAGACCAAAAATCACACGTTTGTCTCAAAGGGCTTCTGTCCACATTACATCCCCCGTCCTCAAACGCTAAATTAAAAAAATCTTTAACAAGAAACAGGAGGAAGCCTAAGGAAAAGTAATGCAATATGTGCAGCTATTTATGAACCAAAGTATAGAAATATTACGTCATTAAATTAAAGCTGTCCTGTGGAGTTTTCTGGCAAACAAACAAAGGTGGTGTTCACGCTCAGTCTCTAAAATCCATTGTGTGTATTCTTCAAGCTGGAACAAACATGTCGAGTGATTTTAAAAGAATATTTTAAATGCTGCTTTGTGTACATCCACGTTTAGCAGCTAACCATCTTCTTCTTCCTCGCCTTTGTTGGCTCTTTGCTACGCGTGCGCGTATGTCCTTGTACGTGTGCATGTCACAGACAAAACAGAGACCCAAGGGAAAAAAGGGACTGAAGCGCACTGATTGTCAAATAGATTTGAAATTCTGTTCAAGCAATTATCCGGTGACAATTGTACACCTGTTTGCCTCATATCTTTGTCCATTCTGACTCTGATGAAGACACGGTAATATTGAAAGGTTTGTCTGTCAGTGCAATTAAAGGCTGCAAATCAATCAGTGTGCTCCAGTCCTGTCCTGTCCTGACCCAGCTGCAGAACACCACACAAAACTGAACCACCAAAAATTAAATAGCAGCTTTCAGTCAGATTTTTTAATTGAATATTGTTGGAATATTGAATATTATTTGAACTGAAGCTATCAGCAGAGTTTCAGGAACAGGACCACATCTCAACTGTGCCACTTTCCACATTCCTATAAATACCCTCCTAACCCTCTGCTCCTCTTTCGCTTTCTGCACCCCACACTCTATTCCTATTTTATTCCTCTATTCTTCTGACTCTCCGTTGCGTCCTGAGGGGGTCTATCATCCCTGGGTGCTATGGCGGATTCCCCACGAAGCCTTCCCCACAATGCAGCAACAGACTGAAGAAGAAGAGTAAACGCCTCACTCACAATCTTCCGTTTTATTAATAACTCATTTAAACATATCTTGTTGATGGTGTGATCCTTAGTAAAAACTGTAAAAACCAAGGCTATCCGCCTTGACTTGAGTGAAAAAAAAGAGTGAATTAATACTATATTTTATATCTTAATTGTTGTTGATAAGGTTGCTGAGTTCACTGATGGTCCAGCTAAACTCAGTCTTACTGTCTGTTTTACAGACTTCAATCTTGAAAATGGGTATTTCTATTAAACAGCTCATGTTAAAACAGGTTCCACACATGCAGCGCTCCAAGCCAGACAGCAGACTGAACAAACTGCTGCTTGTAGTTTCATTGAGCAGCAACCAGCACTGTCAGTGAACATGGTGAGTTGAATTGTGTTCATCTGTGTTTCAGTAACATCTCGCAGATGTGCCCCGCCTCCAAACCTGCAGGCAGTTAAGGTAATATTGTTGCATGTTTATCCTGTTTTAGAGCTGGTGTAAAAAGGTGAAAACATGTACAGATTCGATTTTAATCTATCCATATTGGTGCCAGAAAGTCTCCTGTGCCACAGTGTACTGTACAGCAATTACAAGTACATACAGTAAAAAACACAGGAGGGGAATTTAAAGGGGGTGCCAGGGTTGTTTGTGCCACTCAGTCACCCGCTAATGAGTAATCAACTTTCACAGCTTGAGTGTTGGGGTGGTAATTCGGGTTGCACACCATGTTCCCGAACCGTGGAGTAGCGATTCATTATCATGAAGATCTGTATAATCAAACAATTAGTGAATTTCTTCTCATCAACAAGGCCTGCTCCCTGTCTGATGTCTGATGGGGGTTTGGAGGGTGGAGGTGGATGATAGTCGCTGACAACTGGCTGCCTCCGTGACGTTCCCTGGCTGTTTTCCAGTTCGGGGCGTTGCGAGGGTTAAACAGCTCTGATGAATGCTCACACACTCTGTGGATGTGTCAGACTGAGGAGGAAAACCACTGGGACAGTAATTGACACGACGGTAAAATGTGAGAGCGAGGGAGGGAGAGACAGAGGGAGGAAGGATAGTTTATGAGAGATGAAGGCAGGAAGAAAGAGAAGCATCTAAATGTGTCAGCCCTTGTTCCTTGTTTGCAGCCTTACTTCTCAAAACAGATTCATTTAAATCTTTATGGAGCTGGGAAATGAAAACAAAGCAACATTCTCACAAGATGGTACATATTTAATATCTTTTTAATTCTCGTGTGACTGTCTGGAATATCTTTTTGACATGAGCTCATTCTTTTTACTTTAGATTAATCACTTCCTTCTTGAAAATTTTAAATAATAATATGTCATTTTCACATAAAAGCCGTCCATTTTATTACAATCTCATGGCAACAAACAGCCAGTGATGGGTCCGTGTTTACCTGAAAGAATCATTTGGCATACAAGACATGATTTCTTTTATGTCTGCAGCAGCAGCAACAGTAATTAGTTTGGAATAAACAGGAAAATTACAGGAAAAGGAGATACAGTAATTCACATAATGAGCCATGATAGCTGAACAAACAGAGATTATTTTTTTTAGATTACACAAACTGGAATTTGTGACCCTGACAGCACTGAATGAACCTTACAGAGTCAAAGAAGATGTAAAGGGAAATAAATTGCAGAAAGAACACACATGTAGGCTGACAAATGATTGAAGTTAGTGCCTGCAGAAATAATATTTAGTTCAGATGAAGCAACAATAATAAAAAAACAATACTCCAGTCAGTATTTACACACAAATGCATGCATACATAGTGCATGAAAGGCAGCAGTGCAGAGTGTGGCTGAGTGGTTAATCAGATTTCTCTGTAGTGTCCATATGTAACTGTGCCAGGCAGCAGGTACTCATTAGACAAACACACAGTGCCTCTCTGATGCCGAGTTGGCACCAGATCTGAGTGAGAGAAGAGACAGAGAGAGGGAGAGTGTTTGTGCAAGTCACACTTAGGCCTACTGCTCAGGAACGAGATGGCTGATATGGTCTATTGTACCTACACTGAAGTGTTGAGTGAATTGTCCTAAATGACAAAATGAGTCGACAAAATGCATAGAAATATAGCTGTGAACTATCTGTCTGTTAGCCTAAAACCACATCAATAATTAGATTGTAGTTAATGAGCTACCAATGTCTAAATGCACACAAAACAAAATGATGACCCTGAATGCCAATAACCTCATCATAAACACGTGTGTTATGTAATCAAAGCATCAATCCTAGTAATCATCTGACTGTAATAGGTTATTTGTGGGACTTGTTGACTCCCAGACTTTGTTATGAAATGGCACTTTTATCATCCATATCATCTGTATGGCACTTAGATGTTCTCTTAGATGTGTATAGGTGTCATCTCAGACCGTGCTGCCTTTGCTGCTCTTTGGAGTTACAGACAGTAGTCTAATTATTCTTGGCTCTTTGTGCATGTGCTTGGCTGGAGTGAGTGGGTCATTAGTAGAATTGGAAGCACCTGGGCCTGTTGCTTCTTCCACAGACACAAAATGTGATACAACAGCGACCTTTTTCAAACCCCGCCATACACTTCATACATCGCCAACCATTTGTCAGCGTTGTTTTGTTTTTGTTCAATTAAATTTATTCATTACATTCAAATTTAATGAATAAATTTACTCCGGCAGACTTAACGCTAGAGGGCTTTTTCTTGAGAGGAATAACTGGGTTTTTACAAGAGTTTAAAACATTGAAGTCATAACCAGAAACATGGCTGCAGAGCTTTTGCTGGGTCCTCCTGAATCCAAAAAAATGGTTTCAGGCTTCGTAAACATATGTTCTGAACAAATGGTGCATGCCACAGACTCTTTGAAAAAATCCTGGGAATAGGAACTGGCAGCGCAGATTGCAGGACCCCATCTTGTTCTATTAATGCCAGGCACCAATTAATCCAATTAAAGGTGATGCACAGGCTTCATTATTCAAAAACCAAATTGCACAGAATCTTTCCTACTATTTCCTCTCTATGTAATGTAAATCTGCAGAGGGTTCAAAACGGTGGTTCAAAACGATATAATTTTTGGTGTGACATATTTAAGTGGTTCTCTGACATGTACAGCTGTGCGCTTGATATGCATTATTTGGAATTTCTCCATCTCTACTAAAACACAATGTTTCATCGTGCAAAACACAATTATGTAAGGGATGGTAATTTAAAAAAAGTGACTCACATATGAAAGAAGCTGTGCCTCAGTTTAAGACCTGGTTAAGTGAGTTTACTGGTATATTACATATGGAGAAAGGCTGATATGGCATGATGGACAATCTTAACACATTTTTGGATATATGGCAACCATTTCTGGTTCACCTTGCTAAATATGACACTGACCCTCACCAGTAACAAAATTCATAGAGTGCCATCCACCTCTCATTGTGTAGTACTACTAGTGTTAAGATGCTAGAGCTAGTGATGCAGCGGCGTACTTTTTTGTCTTTTATGGATGCAGACATCACTGGCTGAGCTCATATATATATATAGATATTGTAGCATATATTTATTCTGATATTCCCAGAAAACTCTCAAAATCTTTGTTGGTTACCTGGCAACATCACGGTGATGACAAAACACCAGGAAGTCGCTGCACCTGGCTGCTGTTCACCAAGAAATGTCGTTCTGTCTTTATTTCTATTTCTGTTTGTGCGTATTACACAATGTGCTCATTCTGGAGCTTTTGCTGGTAGCAGTACTTTGCCCTTGCTTTCAGAGAATGGCCTCCTGATTCTGGCACGATCATCCTGATCACGCAGAGAGAATCAGTCAGATTCCGTAAAATTGGCCTGTAATATTTCATTTTTTTTCACAGATAATGGAATTGGTGATCTTTCATGTCATGGAATAAATCAGCTTCTTCCAAAGTCACTGTCATTCACAAGTCTTTAATTTGGAGACTGCAAGAAAGCATTTTTTTTTCCGACTTAAAGACAATTTTTACCCAATTACAATTACAAATACAATTTCAGCCTTTTAGACAGTAACCTTTGATATAATGGACAAAAAAACCCCACGTCTTATTAACGTAAAAGATGAGATTGCATCATAACACTGTGTAATTCGGTCAGAAGGCGAGTTTAGGTTATTTAAACTGTCATTATGCAATAATTTTGGTGGCTCCATAACATTAAAAGCCTTGGAGGAATATACCATGCTGCTGCATGATGATTCAGTCATGAGGCACTAGTACACTTTTATTATTAACTGTATTTGTAGCTCTGATAATGTAATCAAAACATCCACATGATGCCCCTTTATTGGTTTTGCATGAAAACAATATCAATCTCAGCCAGTGAATAATTCACAGCTGAAATCAAATTTGTTTGTCTCTGTTGTGATGAATAGTATTTCATAAAGTGAACAAACCTCCCCATTATTCCTACTGCAGTGTGCGTGCCAATGACATTATATTACTTATCTGAGGAAAATAGGCTAGCTGGGAGACATTATGCATATGATAAATAATGTATTCAGTCAGAGTTACCATATTAGGGCTAGCCATATGTGGGATATAT
>NC_040023.1:27766916-27771319 GCF_000972845.2 Larimichthys crocea
AGAGAGAGAGAGAGAGAGAGAGAGAGAGAGGTTGGTGTGGTTCACAGGTCTGATCTGTTTCAGTGGGCTATTATAGTGGAAGAAACTTGGTAAACACAGAGGAAATAAAAATGAGTAAATGCATAAAGTGTAAACAGCTGTGAACAGATGATCTGTGTGTAACATTACAAAGGTAAAATTCTCCCACGACATAAAATAACTTTCTCTCTGTTCTTTACAAAAACAAAAACACAAATCGCCCTGTGTAGTGTCTCAACCTTTTTTCAATCTGTTCAAGAAGATTGCATTAGTATACAATTGACTTTGACTGGCAAATGGAATGGAAGGAAAGAATGATCATACCTGTATCTTTTTCTCATCAAACAAACATGTTTATTCTTTTGTTGTTAGTGTGAGAATGGGTACCAGAAGCGGAGCTGGGTGAGTGTGCTCACCAGAGCCGCTGACTGAGCAAGCTAAAAAAAGGAAAGGACAGAGTGACTGGGCGAGAGGCAGCCAGAAAATGACTGGCTTCTAGTCACTGGTGAGAGCATTGTGAAAAAATAGCTAGCAAGATAACTGCTGAGCTGGCCTTTTTTCTGTTGGACCATGACTTGCTTTAAATTTTGACCTGTGGCCACTCACAGTATTACAATAAAAATACCCCTGTTTGAGATGTCTGTAAAACTGTTGACCGGACTCCAACTGCAAAAGTTAATTTCTGTCTACAATTTATTTCTATCATGACTTTCTGTCATGATACAGAGAGGTTTCATATTTGTAAAACTTTGCTCAAACTGAGAAATATGATTTTAAAGTATGTGATGTCATCACAATGTACTGATGGGCGGGGCCAGTGGGAGAATTACCGCTGTGCATATTCAGTGGGCCACAAAACAGGAAGTAAACTTTTTAAAATAAATTTCCTTTCCTTTCGGGTATCCATTCTATAAAAGATCCACGTGTTGGCCTAGTCAGTAATATTAGCTGGCTGCTATGTCTTGTGTTGTTGCACTTGGTTGATGTTTGGCTGTTAGCAAAATTGTCGACTCGCTATTTTTTGATCATAAGTAATGTAATCAGAACAAATACACATGTACAGCTGTCCATATTTACCACAGTGGTAGTACACTCTGAAACTGGAGGTGCTGAATTGCAACAAATCGTACATGATGTTGCAGATCTTTTAAGGGATAGTTTTTGTAAATCCTCCATTGAGAGAATTTCTGGAGAGCCAGGGAAGCAGTTTTCATGTGTTTCTAGTCTATATGCTAAGCTTAGATGCTAAACTTTTTTTTTAAATCAAAATGTTAAGGCAGATGAAATGACTTTGTAAAGGTCAGGGAAAATCTGGTGTTCATGTTAATGCTCACTTAAAGCACTTTTCAAATCAAAACCATGATCCTTCCCTGACCTTAACCAAATGTCCTAACACGTGGGATGCTTGGCGTGAACATGTCTGTGTTCAAACTTTATTTTTTTTGTCCCCAAAATACATTTAACAATCCAAATTAGTACTCTGTAAACGATTTTGTGACAGTTCTGAGTATGGAATAGTTATATAGCGTAACAAAAATGTTCAAATGCCTGTAAATGATCATAACATCAAGCCATAACAATCATTAATAATAATAAAATATAAAATACCCACCTTGGCCTCTGTGCAGAGTACACCTCTGCAGCAGACTCAAGGAGACATCTTTGGTGTACCAAGGCTGTGTGTTTTATCTCCTTTTTTTTCCTCATCTCAATAAAAGTTTTGGTTGTATCAGCACAAATTAGCATTGATGGTACCTAGCTAATCTCACACAGCTGCAGAATGGAGCATTAGGGAGAGGGTGCAGGGCCCCGGCCCATCTGTGGAGGGACCGACTCACGGTCCCCTGAAACCAACATCACTTTGGCCTTGTCAGATGGTCCCTGCAGTGTGTCTTTGTGTGTGTGTATGTGTGTGTAAGAGAGACAGAGGGAGTGTGTCGCTGTGTATGTGTGTATTTGTTTGCTTGTGTCGCATTAACTTATAGAAAACCTTGTGTGTGAAATTGCAAACTTGAGTGTAGTGAGTTGCTGTAATGGCGGATAAGCAATTCTCTAAAGATGCTTCCCCCACTAGACCCACACAGCTGTGATCAAGGTGCTTTTACCAGACATGACAAATTATTTCACTGGTTATTTCTCATGAATTATAGCTTTTCTATCTGTATCGGGTCCAGGGTTGTCACTTTTCTCCCCCATCGGTCCCTCTACGCTAAATATTGTTCTCGTCTGCTTCCTTCCTCTGCGTTCATCTCTGTTGTGTCCTTTTTGCTTTCCACCAAATGGCTCTCTGATGTATATGGAATAATTTGAGGTGTGTGTCTCTCTCTCAGCCTGTCTGTCTCTGTCTCTTTCACTGGCCTGTGCCCTGTCATGCTGCAAATCAGCAGCTGTTAGCGTTTTCAGACCAGAGCAGAGAGTTAGAAAATGAAGAATGATCTTTCCATTCCACTTCACATTACTGAATGGTTGTTTTACACGCTACACTTACTTGACACCTCTGATTAATAGTATCATGGAAAGATATTTTCGATACAGCGTATTGCATGCAGAAAGTTGATGCGTTACCATGGCGAGAGCAGCATTTCAGTGCACATGCCGACGACCGTCTTGATGGTGTTTGTAAATCTGATTCCCATCCATCCTACACACACACGTTAATGACATTATAAGAGGATTCAGCAACAGTGTGCCAGGAAGTGGCCTCTCTACTAATTCTACATCTATATTCCAGACCGCCGATCTCTTTAAGCCGTCCCATGTGTCTGTCTGAGTGTCTCCATGTCAGACCTCAGGTGGTGCAGAAGCCCCTCTGAGTGTGGCGCCAGTGGCTGGACAGTCCAGACGATAGAGGCTGATACCCTGTCAACACTGACGGCCATGTCACCAGCACGAAAGAACTATGAGTGCTGCTGTGGCACACTGATGGAAACAAGTGAGTGTTTGATCTTTACAGAAAAGATAGATACAAAAATGAGACACCATATAGAAAAAAATTTAATCTATTTTTTTAACTTTCCTAACTGGTCCAGGACTGGTCAGTAATCGGGTGTCTCGTTAATCCAGATTCATGTGAAAAGGAATCTATTGCACCATTCAGAACAATATTCAACAGGACATGGCCTTGTTAGATTATCTTTTATTATAATATTCTTAACTTATATGTAAACCAGATTGCTACCTTTAGTAGTTGCTGAATCTTTAGAGCATGCTGGTATGATGGTGCTTGGGCATAATGCCCCTCCCCCGGGCATCAAAAGAGTGATTTCTTAAAAACAAAAGACATAACCTCTTACCAAGTCCATAAAAATTTTGGAATCTTATTGTATATTTTTTGCAATTTATGTTACATTTGACAGATATTTTTTCTTAGCACTTAACAGATCCGGTATATGGCTGACATGCACTCACCAATGTTTCGCCTGTCTGCCTCTAGTGGAGCACGATCTCTATCGACGACACCAGAATTCTAAACCAGGATCTTTCACCCGTCCTCTCTCTGCACTGCTGCTGCTCTTTGCATTTGTGCTGTAACTGTATTGTTGTACTCTACGTGGATCAGAATGAAATCTGCTGTTTAAAGCACTGCAGAAAAGACACTCCACAAAATAAATGTACAAAAACTAAATAAGCACTGTGCATTTAAGCCTCAGTTTTATCTTGCTGTACACCATCACCCACAGCAGCTGCAGTAACTCCACTGGGCTAGATGTACAGTACTTTCCCTTCACATTCACCCCCAACAATCCAGGTATTCAGACTAGCATCCTTCAGATTAGTGTGGGCCCAAACCAAGGCTAGATTAGATCTTCAAAATAAAAGCATTTCTATCAGTTCACTATTAATATATGTGCTAAAAAGTTCAACCTAAACTAAACATCGCACAGTTTGGTTTGCCGACTGTGAAGTGTCTCCACTCCTCTCCTCCCCCCTTGCCCTCCATCCTTGCTCAGCCCTTCACCATCCACAGAGACCATTAAGTTAATGAGACCTGAGGTAGGGGTGGCTGCAGCAGGCTGCTCCCTTTCTTTCCCCCACCCCCCACCATCCTCTCTCTCTCTTTCTCTCTCTCTTTCATCCTCTCTCTTTTTCTTTCACTCCTCTTCTTGCCATCTCTCTTTCCTTCCATCTCCTTCCACTCTTCCTGTCTGCAGATTTATTATTGGATGCCTGTTGTTGTCGGCAAACTTGTGCCACAGCAGCAAAGCTCTGCTACTCGGGCGACTCAGGGGACAGACATTTCATTTCCGCCCTCTTAACGAGTTGGTGGTGAGAGTGTGTTAATGTGTGTGTGTGTGTGTGTGTGTGCGTACGGGTGCTATGAGGGAAGCTGGTTGATGGGGGGTTGCGAAGAGGAGGGGGAGCAGGCTTCATCGTTGTCCTCCCCC
>NC_040023.1:27771350-27781280 GCF_000972845.2 Larimichthys crocea
CCCCCCTCCTCCTCCTCCACACTCTCAGACAGAGATAATGGGGGAGCTGATAGCAGCCTTGGAGACTGCTGTGGCTCCAAGCACAGATATGGACCGATAACGCCCCCACCACCTCGCCTGCTGCTGCTGTTGCTGGTGCGTGTTTGTGTGTGTGTCTTTGTGTTTGTATCTGGATGTACGTGTGTTACCGCACTGCACACATACATCCAGATATATACCAATGTGGGCGTGTCTTTGCATGAGTTTTTGTGTGTGAAATGTTCTGTGTGTTTTGAGGATGTGTTTGTGTGTGTCTTACTATGTTTGGGGGAGTTTTGTGTGTGTGTGTTTGTGCATGCGCAAGAGTACAGTGTGTGCTGCGCTGCTCGCGTATGTGTGTGTGGAAGTGTGTGTGCATGTGTGTGTGTGTGTCCTACATCTGCTCCTCTAAAGTGAGCGTGTGTGGCTCTCTCTGTGTCTCCGCAGCCTCCTTCATCCCACCAGACATTCCTGCCTCCTTTTTATGGGCACAGGAACAGCTGGCCACCCCAGTAGGGCATTCTCACAATGAGACAATCACAATATATGAGCCTGGTGCCACACACTTACTCATACACACACACACACACAGATATATGCACACAGCAAAGCATATACAGTTTGCAGAGACACACACTCTCCTGGCTATTGCTAATATGTTTCCTGTTGAGCTGTTGTGTTACAGCGCCATCAGGATCTAACAGCCGGAGTGGGTTACCGGTGCAAATGCGTTAATCATTGCACTTTTCTCTTTTTACTTCTCAAGATGTGAGGGGGATTTTTATTGTTATGGCTTGGGCGAAAACCATCGCAGCAGCTTCAGCAACAATCCGTTCTGACGCTCAAATGTTTTTTTTCTTTTTGCCCACGAGACTTTGATGAATGGCAAAAGGCGAATCTTTTAGCTATACGTCACGCAATCTCCTCGTACGACAATCACATCCTGACAGTTCAAATGAGAAAATGATTAATAGGGCTTGTGATTAACATAATGAGTTATTATCCAGGACAGAGAAATTATTTCATCAAGCCAGGCTATATTTATCTTTGTTCACCTATGCACCTGTTCTGCTCATTTCCCAGCGTTTTATTGCATGTGAGATTACAGTGTTGTTCCATTCGTGGCTATACGCTGATTAGTTTTGAACAGTGCCAATATGATTGGGTATAAATTGTTTCCTTTTGTACATGAAAATGCATATTTATGAGTGCCAATGCTTAGCTTGAAATACAGTATGTAATTAATTTCACAGAGCAAACTTTCAGTAGTCGATCTTCAGATAGATGCAGCACTAAAACTGAATGTCGAGCCGTATACTGGCTTCTATTTTCTAGCACTGCTCAATTATTGCAACTTGCACAACATAAGCTGTATTTATACAGGAAATATGTATGTAAAAATGGAGACCCCGTAGACTCTGCCAGGGTAGTTTGTCCCATTCATTTCACACAGATCTGTTTTGGTCAACTTTGTCAAATCTGAGAAAATAACCCTGATAATGTCATCAGAGATATCTCGTCTTTGGCCTTGCAACCAGTACGTATATAACTGAAAACCTGTCTTACAAAATGGCGATATTTGAAAGACATTTAGGTGTTTATCAGGTCGGATCTAATGGAAAATGCTATTGAGTTGCATGATGGGAAATGTAGGATACTGTGGCATCTGCTGCTACCACTGTTGGCTCATGGGAAGATGGGAGACTTCCTGCTGACACATTATTTTTTAGCTACTCACTTTTTGTGATTATCCTCTCTATTACCTGCCTAATGTAATCAGTTATGACTGGATGATAATAATAGTCCCATGATGGCTGCTGAGGAGGATCACATGAATGACTGAAAGCTCAACACCGGAAAATAGGTGGATCCTGAGGAGATTTTTTTTCAGCTGAAAAAAATTGGGTGCCAAAAACTTTTTATTGAAAGTCATACAAAATTTCTGTGAGAGAAAATAAATCCCTCCACATAAACATAAACCCAGAGCCTCTTTCCAGCCCACCAGGAGACTCGTCTGTGTGTTTGATATTGAATTTTCAATATGCACTTTTGTTTTGGGAAAGCGTCCTTTTGAGGAGATTTTTTTTTTTTTGCCGTACCCACACAAAATTAGAATATTAAGTTTGTTGAATGTTGAACAACTCATTGTTTTTCTTTGTGTCGGTTAGTATGAAAGGTCATTTAAAGACTTTATTTGTGTGTGTGTGTGTGTGTGTGTGTGTGTGTGTGCAGTGCGGCTGCCCTGTACTCACGCCTGAATCTGTTCATTAGTTGCTTACAAACTCACAAAGCTGAGACAGACAGTGGCAGTACCCAGAATGCCTTGTTCTGGGGAGCCATACGCACTTGTGTTTTGCTAATGAGCACATCCAGGGGACGTTTCTCATGGAGACATGCATGCAGACACACACACATGCACACACACTCCTAACTACACAGGACTGACATTCTCCTCACACAACTGCAGAGAAAGTCTCCTGAGAAAGATTGCTGCCAGGCACGAAAATGGAGAGAGGAGAGAGCGGAGAGAGAAAGAGCAGAGCAAGAGGTGAGGGAGAGATGTGTGGGGGAGGAGGGTCGGGAGAAATAGAAATGCTGCTTTCTTTTTTCCCTTTTTCTCTCCACAAGCCTCAGCTGTTTTGTCCTCAGTGCTCGTGCCTTCAGTCCTTGCTCCGCTTTGATAGGTTTCAGCGCAACTCGACTGTATTGACTGCGGTCTTGGCAAGCTGGAGGACAAATCAATTAAGAGCGTCGACTGATACAGTGTATGAGTTTTCCCCCCATTCTCAATAGCGAATAAAAGCAATTAAAAGCCAACTGTAGCACATGATGTGACAGTAATGGCCATAATGGATAGTCGTCAAGGTTCAGACGCCAGATAATGTTGTTGTTTATCTAGATGATTGTTGTTGTTTATTCATAAGCTTGGGAATCCTGCCCCCCCCTCTTGACAACCCTGTACCCCGAGCCTAAACACAAACAGACGTCTGTGATATTGAAAGGTGGCCATCTGTCCAATCAGGGAATCAAGTCAATAAGGGGAACCAGTTTGGGGGCGAGACCTGATCTGGAAGACATTAGCATGTGAATTAGTTGTTGACTGGGTGCCAAAGCCAGCAGACTAATCGCTGCCAACTAGATGACAGCATTCCCCTAATCGATGGCTTGATATCTATATGGAAACATATGGAGGGATCAGGCGCGCAGGCTGTGCTGTTTCATTTTGATCCAGTTTGTGCTGAATTTCCGCTCAGCTTGTGAGAGAGAGTTTTTCGACCAGAAAACATTAAAGAATATTTGACATTTACAGTGACGACAGAAATATGGTGCTTTATTTCAGATGAACTGAGGCCTGTCGGAAATGAAGCTTTTCTTTATAGAAGGCTGTAAATGTATGAAGAGCCGGCATATGCTATCCTGTGAATATTTGTGAAGTTTTCAGTAGTGGGTATGTGACAATGTTTTTGATATTTATTCCTCCAGTCAAAAATGTCCCAGCACAAATGCCACGTCATCTTCCTAACTGCACTACATCAGATCTTCTCTAAAAAGCCAACACTTTTCTTCTTTCAGACTATTTCCCAGTTGTTTGGCCAAAAACAACAATGTACACAATTTATGAATTAACAAAAAAAGAGGTGGATCTCGGGTAGTTTAACTCTATTGATGCAAGTCATGTCCCTAAACAGTTATTTTGGTGTTTTTTAGCCAATTTTATCATGAAACTGCTTAAGGTATGCGTAAACACTGTCAGTGTAAAAGCTGAATATAACATACTGTTAGCCAAGCTGGACAACTGGGTGGGACTTTCAGGCACAGCAGTAATCTGGTTTGGATCCTATTTTGTGGAAAGGGATTATTTTGCATCCACTTGTAAATGAAAAATACAAAAAATATATGTGGAGTACCACAAGGCTCTAATGTTGGACCACCTCTACTGTTTAACATGTACATGCTTCACTGGCTCAGATTATAGAAAAAACAACAAAATATCTTAATATCATGATTAAACAGATGGCACAGAGATGTATAAAACAATAACACTAGGTGACTTTGGTCCCATACAAGTATTGAGTGAGAGAGAGAAGCAGCTTTCAGTTTTTCTGGACTACCAGAACACTTAAGATCTGCTCATACTCTCAGTTCTTCACAGCATCACAGCAAAAGTCTTTTCTGTTCACAGGTTCACTGTTGTCCTTGTGAATGTAACTAGATGGAATTTTGTTTGACAATCTATATATCATTAGTACTTGTATCACAAGTACAACTCTGAAGTATTGTATTTAAAATTTAATTTAAGAGGTAAACATTGGGATTTTTATTCCACTACATTTATTAAACAGGTAAAATTACAAGCAACTTTTCAACGTATGATCAGTTTCTAAAAAAGATTAACATGACCAATCTATTACAAAGCAGTTAAAATTTGCTCCACTCTGACTAGCTACATAAAAGTATCACTTACATGTTAGTGCAAAAATGATAAGGATCTAATAATGCAATAATGATGGTGATATAACACTAAGATTGGTCCGTTGTTCTTTTACTTTTGATACTTTAAGTAAATTTTGTTGCTCATTCTTGTGTACTTTTACTATAATTTGCTAAAGTAAATTTCCTGCATCATTATCTCAGCTCTTTGACCCTTTAATAGAGCTCTGTGTCAAAATCTAATTTATGGCTTCATTTTAGTTTATACTGTGGTCACATAATGCATATTCTTAAATTAAGTGTGTTTAATCAAACTCTCTCACATTATGATGATATGCAAAGTAACCAGGAACTTAAGTTGCCAGATAAATGGAGTGGAGTAAAAAGTAAGTAAGTAAAAATAAGCATCAAACATAAAAACTGTGAAGTAAACTGAAGTACAAATATTTCTACATTGTACATACAGTAGTATGTATCTATGCAGTCCACTGGCCTATTGTTCCTTCACTTGAATGCTTGCCTTTTACAGATTGGCTGGTTTCATATCCATCTGCTGAAGGAGGAAAGTTTCTCTGCGCTCTACTAAACTTTGAAAGGATTTATGACATTGAACTAACCCAGTCATGGTCCAGTATGCAAGAGTGTGATGTGGAAACTTGAGTTCACATACACTGACAATGGACTTTTCAGTGTTTCAGTGAAGTAGGAAACATCTTGTGTTCAGCACTTATTCTTTTGAAATGAAAAATGTTTTGCATATTCATAGATTATGGTTTTTGTATGTCTTTGAGTGTGTCTGGAGGGAATCTTTAAGGCACTTCCACCATATCTCCCCTCAGTGTCTCTGCTCTCGGTTTAGTTTCAGTGCCACTGTACAGGCAGATAACACAGACAAATATAGAATGCTGTGAATGCGAACAAATGTTTTCCTAATGAAATTGTAAATGATCTATATGAAAACGTATATCTGAGGCTGGATGCGCAATCTGTAAGAAACTGAAACATTGCAGTGTGGCGGAATTAATTTTTTCCATTTCCAAATATAATAGCAGTAATGCAGTTATTCAAGGTCTCCATTTGTCATCTCAGACTCCAATGTGATTTCTGTTTGGTTTGATGTAGTTTCCCCTCAGGCAGTCGCTGAAATAAAATCCCCATTTTGACTTGGTATTACCACTCAGAGACAATTTTGTCTGAGGGAATCTGATAGCTCATATCTGAGTCCCAGAAAGAAATTCAAATAGCAGAATATCTATCTATCTATCTATCTATCTATCTATCTATCTATCTATCTATCCTTTGAGACAGGATGATTTTGTCAGATTATGTTAATATTTCCTGCATTTATGTACATGTATATTAATCTATTTTAGCTAATCTGTCTTAATCTGACAGTCAATGAAAAATCTGTATTATATATGTGTTCAACGGTAGTTAAAAATATATTGATAGATTGATATTTTAAATTTTATTTTAAATTTTGAATTAGCATATTGCTACTGAATGGAATAGAAACTATAAGTGATATTTTAATTTGTATAATGCTGGATTTGTGTTCTATCATGTTGAGGTGGGATTAAATTGTTTTGTTCTGGGGGCAGAGTGGTGATTTCTTTCCTATACTTCTCTTTTATTTCCCCTTTTTCTCAACGTTCTTCACTTTTCTTTATGGTGACTCTGTGATGTTTAGCAGCTTCAGTGATATATGTCACATCTTGACCACTCTGGTAGTGATATCATATGCTGCCCATTACTTTATTTCTACTATTATCTGCTCTGTTTCTGGACGTGCATTCTTGTTTCATGTTGTTGGATTTTCTTTGCTGAACTCATCTCTGAATATCCCTACTTGTGATGTTAAAATTTTTAAATTGGCAATAAAAAAAAAAAAAACTTTCCAAAAAATAAATCTAGCAAGTAACTAATTGATGATCTCATGACATCTATGATTTAACATCTTTTTAAGATTAAAAAGAAAATCTTTTTTTTGCCATGAATGTCATCCACCAATCACAGGAGAACATTTTTGAAAGTGAGGAGGACGTGTCCTCTATCCCCAATGGAAATTATACATTTATATCTATCAGAATAAATTCATATAAACTTTATCCAGATAAGACAGAGTAATAAATACATTGATGATATAAATATAAAATAATTTACCACAAAGCTGAATGGGTTTTATCCTCTCATATCATCCTGTGTGTGTCTGTATTTACTCTTACTTGAATCTGGCATTAAACCACTGAAACCATTTGCGTGAAAAGCAGCCGTACCTGAGTTAAAAAGATATTGTATTCTTCTGCAAATGCGGCACATTGTTCCCTCTTTCAGAGAAGTGTAAACTAAGCCTCATTAATTAAGCTCATTAGGTGAACAGAAACCTGTTTGATTGGAGGCAGTTGGAGCCCTTCCGCTCTGATGCAGCAGCGGTATTTAACTCGCCATATTGGCTGTCTGATGGCTGCACCTCAGGGTCATGTTCTGTGACATGGCTGTTGTCCCAGTGCCACCCCTGCACACACACACAGACTAACACAGATCCTTTAAGGGGCTTGGCAGACCCCTGGTTCCCCCTCTCTAATCACTGTGTTCTCCAGGGGGGCGCAGCCATTCTCGCAGCTCTTTGGAAAAACTTGGCATTTGTCTGAGATCTCATTTCTGTAATTCATCGCCCGTCTCCCGGGAGCTGTGGTTGGCACTGGTGATGCCAAGTCCTCCCTCCTCCCTCCTTCTTCTATCTCTCTCACACTCTCTATCCCTATTGCTACTCTCTTGCTGCGTCCCTTTCTATGTCTTCCTCTCTTTCACCCCTGTCGTTGTTTGTTGTTGCCCTGAAAGAGGCCCTGACTAAAGCTAAACTGGTGGGTGTACACACATTAACTCTCCTGTGATTGTGTTTGATGGCCGCTCCAGGCTCGGATCACATAAACATGTTGAGTGTGTGTGTGTGTGCACGTCCTTCTTCTTCGAGTATCTCTGAGTGCAAAGCGTCGACCGGGGCTGCTAAATTAAAACGAATGATTCACGGTGGAAATATTGTTTCTTCATATTTTCTCCTCATATATGAAAACATGAAGTGTTAAATCATTAATACACACACAGCCCAAATGAAGAAATAATTACACATCAATTATCACTAGTAATATGAATGTGGAAAATATAATTGTGATTAATTAGGCATCAGTATAAATGTACATCTGTTACTTGTTTGGAATAGCAGGAGGCAAAAAAAGATAGATAGCTACTCATTTTTCAAAATGTATTTTTTAAAAAGCAAAGCCGTGCGTTCCATAAAGTATTCACTCGCTTTCTGAAAAAAACAAAACAAAACAAAAACAGTGTGTAAATATTTAAGATGTGCTGTGATGTCTCTCTGTAGCTGTAGCTTCCTGCGAGTCTCTAACTCTTGTTTTCCAATCTGAGCAGTACAGGTGAATTGCTGCATCTCACATTTTGTTTATGAGTAAACGGCTGTTGGTGGCAGGCATTTTAAGCTAATAGCTGCTTTAAATAGCTGCAATTAGTGAGAAGCATGAGATATTTAATCACTCTAGACCAATTAGTCTGTAATCAAGTAGTGTCCAAGAGCGAGCACGTTTTTGTCCTCCACTGTTCCTCTGCAAGCACCCGCCATATATTTCTCTGTGCGCAGGGAAGAGCAGTGATTAACACGCAGGGATATAGGCCCCCGTGGAACGCCGTAATGTGGAGTTAAATCAGGGAGAGAGGGAGGCGAGACACGACAGTCAAACCTGTTATTGCAGTTTAACATATGCAGAAGGTTAATTCACGGCAGAGACGATGGCGAGCATGCTCGTTTTATGTGTTTTTGTCACGGTGCGTTGTACAAATTTGTGGAATTAGGAGCTGGTGTGTGTGTATGGAATTTCACAAAAAAAAAAACAACATTTTTTGTTGTTGTTTTAGATACAATTAGTGATGGTACTTTTAGCTGGAAGAGGAGGATAAAAGAATGGTAGATAATGAGCATGTGAGATTTAATCAGAAAGAGTGAGCTCTTGTAATTTGGGGATGTATTGTAATCTTCTGCAAGGAAGGTAGTTTTAAGACATAGGGAACACACCAATGCATACACACAAATGAGAAGCCATGCATGAACACACACACACACACACACACCCACACACTCTCTCTCACACACACACCTGTGCAAACAATTGGCCCAGCCAGTCCCTTGTTTTGATAATAATGATATTGTGTTCATAAAGACATTTCCGAGTGACTGGTCACAGGACCGGCACGTCCACTCCCACGGCCTAACAGGTTGACCAATGTGGTTTGGACCTCCTTATCAAACAGGATGTGATGCTTTCCCACAATCTGGAGCGAGGAACATACACACACATTCACACACACAGGGGGAGGAAGGCCACAGGTAGGAATTCAACCTAAACGACTGTCCGGTATGTAGAAAATAAAAAGAGGCGGAAAGCGCTGAAGTCCCACATGCTTTCCGTCCTGCTGTCTCACTCCCAACAGGGATTATTTGTAAAATCCTGCAGCTGTAATGCTGGAGAGACGCGGGATGGGGCAGCTAATAGCGAGACAGTGGGAATTGTGAGTCAACATATGGCTGCAGCAAAGTATAATAGGCGCACAGATGAATAATGTATCTGGATGTGGCAGCAGTTTGGGTGCTGAATAATAGAGAGAATTAGACCTACAGATCATGGAGCTGTAATAGAAGTCTCCTGTCCTAGCCATGCTCTGTTACACTACAGCTGTGAGCGCTGTGGAACAGGATAAAATGAATGCACTGTATGTATATATGTAAGTATATGGCTGATTGACTGTTGAATTAATGCCATATGTTTTTGAAATGAAATAACACATTCATGACATTTAATATAGATGTGTTTTCTCTGTAAGTAAAAATAAATGTTTAAATATTTTTCATGTAAATAAAGTGCAGCTGGGCAGCAACTAACGTGACTAAAATGATAAAAAAAAAAAAAAGATAAGTAAGGTCTGATTTTCTGACAGTAGCTGTGTACAATTTAAGAAAATTACTAAACTCAAATTACATTTTCAGTACAGTCAAGAACTATAAACTTTTGTGTTTTCTGCTTCTGATTTAAATATTCTTACTGTCCCAACTACAACTGATACTTTTGATACATGCTAAATTGTGGAAACATTTGGGTAATTTGCTGTGTAAAAAAATGGATGGACAACTGAGTTAAAGGGTCGCCTGGGTTTATCTCCATGGCGTCCCTGAATTTATCTCGTAGTGTTTCCCGGACAGAATGCATTGATGATGCTCTCACCAATGGTGCAGTCATGGCTGCTGAAGCCTGGTTAGAACTGTCAGGCTCGTGTTGTGCTCTCTCTGAGAACCAGAATATCTTTAATCATATCAGGAAGGTCTAACTGTCAAGCTGGCCACCTGTGCTTTAACACAGTTTTTTCATTCTATTTTTTTTTTTTTTACCTTTTAAAACACACACCCACAAACAA
>NC_040023.1:27781290-27815200 GCF_000972845.2 Larimichthys crocea
CACACACACACACACACACACACACACACACACACACACACACACACACACACACACACAGACACACACACACACACACACACACACATTTCACATCACAAGGACAGTTCTTGTCAAGGGCAGCGAGGCCCGGCTCTCTTACTGTGGACTATAAACACACACAGGTGGCCTGCTTATCCTCAGATGGCCATGGTGGAGCGGGGTGCCTGAAAGGTGTCTGTAGCACCCACATGGAATCTCTGTCGCTGGGCTTGTCGGTGTCAAACAGGCGCGTTAACCCGCATTCAGCGGGGTTGATGTGGGGACAGCTAAACAAGGGTCAGTGTGTCTACAAGAAAAAAAGCTGCAGCTCTGTGGGAAAGAAGGAGGAGGAAAGGCAGGATGCTCACTGTAACTCATAACTGTGAGGTGTGGTTTGAGGACAGTTATTTCTGACAGCTGTCTAAGTGATTACAGTAATTGTATTTAGGATAAATTTCATTGTTACTTCAATATTTTTCAATACTTTGTATGAGAAAATATTTTTGAAAGAATGCAAGGGCTGAATAAAAATTCAATTTTGCATTTAAGGATTGCTTTTAGCTTTCCAGATGATATAAATCCCTCTTTTTTCCAATCTTTAAAACATTTAAAACACTTAAAATATCCAGTTGTTTCGGATTGAGTGCTCCTGTAAACTTGATGAAGCCAACTTTCTTTCAGTTAAAAGTGTGAATATGATTATATGTCTATACCGCAGCGATTACTTGCTGAGTTTGTATTTTTAACAACGTAGCAGAATTCTTTCTATCTCTGAGAGGGATTGATAACTTTTTAATCAATGATCTCTTCTCACTGGCAACGCTGGCAATCTAGGAAGTCATGTTTACGGTTTATTTTTACTCATCAGGGGTCACTCCAGGTAAAAGTATCAGCTAAATGTCAGACAAAGTATAAATATAAATTTGTGGTTTACCATGTTTCCTATTTGTGTCTTCATTTTATTAAAGTAATTCATTGACATAAATGTAATTCTTATTATGGCTTAGTCTGCTACTTACAATATGCATGCTACAGAGGCCTATTTTACAGTTCTCTGCTCAGATGTTCCTTTGAGGGTGTTTTTTTTTGTCCTTTTCCTTTTTTGAATTATTTAAAACAATTTTATGACTGTAATAACGTATTCTGCACTAACTATATCCATGCATTTTATTTACTTTACTACACCATTTGCAGATTGTGTAAGATAATATTGCCTTTGGCATTTCATAGCTGAATAAGAATCTGACCTCTTGGCTGTCACTTGTGTTTCTGCTCTCTTGCTGAAGCTTTTGCCATGTCTGTGATGGAATTAATAAAAGCCCACAAAACAAAAAAAGCTTTATCCCTAAATCCTGTAAAACAGGTTTAAGGACTTAGATGACATCTGCTACATTTTAATATCTTCATCCGCCCTTTATTTTCCATGAGACTCACGTGCTGCACTATGTTTGGTTTAGCAGTGTTACCCTGCACCTTTTTTTGTTTTCCTCATTATCTCATGTCGAGATGTTAGCACTGACAGGAAATGAACGAAAAAGATTCCCTTTGAGACAAAACTTGAGACGACACAATTCTTCCTGGAAACTTTAATTGTTTTGACAACTCCTCACAAGCCAGTGAAGGTCAAGTCCAACAGTGCAGCTGACAGTAATGTACAAGTGCCCTCTCACACTGGCAGGAGGGTGGTGAGGTAAATTCGGTGTTTGATGTCATGAAAAATAAAGGCTTTTTTTCTCTTTACATTAACAATGGCTGCTGACTCTCCAACAGGGAAATCATTTCATATTTACTTAAAGACATTGCCTGTCTGAATACAATTGGTTCTTGTCCAAAAGAAGTTGGTTAATGTTCACATATTTCATCAATTCATAACCAAAGTTTAATGATTTCATGGTGTCAATCATTAACTTCTCAAGGAGAAGCTCTGACTGCACAAATAGTCAGTTTTTTTTTTCTGTTATCACATTATAAACACTGTGAAGTGCTGTACCTCTCTGATTAACTTTTTTTTTTTTAACAAGAGTGCAATGTAACAGAATCAAATCAGGCCTTTTTGGAACAGATCAAACAGCAGAACAACTTTGCTCCAAGCGGGTCAAAGTTGTCATAGTTAATGAATAATAAAAAAAACAATTCAAGAGAAAGCTAAGCAGGGCAAATAATAAAATAACTTGTGTTGAACTCTACCACATATCTACACAGGGAGGGCTGCTTCAGTGCACATTCAATATCTCTGCAATGAGCCTGACATGCTACATATTAAACTATTCCAAAAAACACTGCAAAGATTTAACTGATATCATCATGTGAGGACATTATTGGCAGAGCATAACCACGTTCATTTACTAAAGACTTAAAAGTGGAAACACAATATTTACATAACGACAAAAAAAGGTTTTAATAAAAATATCTTATAATTACAATAGTCTATTTTAAGCATATAAGTCTTCCTTTCACATACTTTTATAGAACATTTGTGTCTCTATATGTACAATCTTAATTGTCTCGAATCAGAATTGTTCTTTTTTACAATATCAAACATTTTAAGATTCCAGGGATGACATCCCTGTTCAACACAAATCATCTATTTTAAACAATAGATGTCCAAAACATGTACAATGATTTTCGCAGTTTAGTAAAGCTTTAAACTGGAGTCATTTTTAGTTATTCTTTAAGCACAATTCATAAACAGTTTTCATAGCTGTTGACAGACGGGTTTTCCCAACAAAAACTTCTCAGCGTGGGGATTCCATATTTTCACTCTCAGAAAAATTTTCAAGTGGCAAGAAGTAGTTAGAGCAACTTAAACAGGAGGAAGGAAAGGGAGATGTCTACATACTGATTCCTTGTTCAATGGAACCAACAATAAAAAAAAAGCTTATATGAATAGTGATTTTATTTGGGTTGAATTCCTCCCAGCGGTTTTGAAATCCCCTTGTGATTGTGCCTCCAGTTGGGTGTGAGTCCCTGGCGAAGCTTTTGCTGGCTTTGGAGCGGCTCTGTGCAGCCTGCACACCTGTGGAGGGGATGAATAGCAGCGGGGGGGTGAGCTACAGAGCTCCAGACTGACTGGCGCCACCGACAAAACAGAGGCCATGCTTGATCAACAACCCAAAACAAACCAGGTCAAACAACAAGCACACAGCTCCTCAGGCTGTTGGGCAAGGCTGCGAGGCTCTCAGAAAAACTGCAAGAGTCTCTTACTGTAACACACACACACCAGGTACGTGCTTTTCAGCTTATCCGTGTGTGTTTAAAATGAGTATTATAAATGTAACTTTAAAGCCAGAGCAGCAGCTTGAATTGAGCTGTGAGGGACAGACAGAGAGTGAATGAGAGGGAGAGAGAGCGAGAGAGGGAGGGAGGGAGGGAGGAAGGAGTGTGTGTGTAAGAATGAAAGAGAGGGCAAGCTGAGGTTTTAACCCTCTATTCTTCCCAGATTGCTACACCAGTGACAGTTATTGCGCAAAGCACAGCTGCCTCTGAGGTTGGTGCCAATTTAATGTTCCTCAATTATTATTTTCCCTGACATCTCCTGGCCTCCTCACAACACTCTGGAGATTGTCAATATACACCACATATAGGCTGCAGTAATCAAGCGAATGGGGATTCCTCTCTGGCCACCACTTATGGTGTTTTACTGACACACAGTGTATGTGTGATTGTTTCAATTTTTTAAAAAGCAGCAACCAAACTTCTGATTGTAAACAAAAAAGCATTCAAATATGGACTAATGTAATCTGAAGTCAACTTACCAATGCAGAGCTTATATCTCAGCGGCATAAAATAGAGTCCTCCGGCTTTTTGACTATTGACGTCCTCTACAAAAAAGAAGAAAAAGAAAAACATGTAAAATGATTTAGCTCCCATGGTTTAGAGTAAATAAAGACAATGCCTAAAGCTCTGCGAAATAAATGATATACAGCAGAGAGCAGAAAATTAGCCAGCTATATCTGTCATAATAAATTCTCTTATAGTCTATTGAATAACAAATTGCCCTTATTGTGCGCAGTGGAGTGGGCTGAAGGCTGAGGTACTTCACCAATCCTAGGATAAGGTGGGCCTCTGACACACACTGTCATTATCATGCAAATCATAAAGCACGCAATCAAGTGCGCAATCTAACCCACGCCAAATGCGTTTTTTAAAAAAAAATTTACGCATGATTTTTCAAGACTGTGATGTGAGCTGTATAGCATTTTGATTCTTCCCCGTCTTCTGTTCCTAAGACTGAAAGGACAATGACACATAACGGGCATGACGCGCTTTGTCTGAGTCTGACTGGCGGACGGCAGTCTGGCAAAGGGAGGTACAGTAAATCGGGGTCCCCGGTTAAGTCCCGCTGGTAAATGGAGAGTCGCCTCCGCTGACTGAAGCTTACCTGGTGGTGGTCAATGTTGAGCACCGTCAGTGGTGTCCGGCTGGGGTTGGAGGCTGGAGGAGGGCAGGTCCCGGTCTGTTGTGGATGTTGTTTATGGAGAGAAGGGTGCGTCTCCAGGGCCAGCTGAAGGTCCAGGATGTAGTCTATGACATGCTGGAGGATCTCCACTTTGCTGACTTTCTTATCCTGCGGAATGGTGGGCACCAGGCGCTTCAGCCGGCTGTAGCAGTCGTTCATGTCGTACTGCAGGCAGAACAGGTCCTCCTCTTCCATCCTGCACCGGGTGATGTTGAGGCTCTGCTTCGACAGATAGTGCAGGGAGAGCTCGTTGCTGCTGGAGGAGGAGTCCTGGGGGCGGACTGGAGTAACAGCCTTCATCTTAGATAACCAACGGCTCAGAAAGAAGCAACGGAAAAAAACAAAAAACAAACAAATAATTACACTACTGGGTAGCAGGAGGTTTGTGAGATTACACCACGGCGCTGTAAACACGGCGAAAGCTACTCTAATACAGCCGCGAAATGAGCGAGAGGAAAAAAGATAAACCAAAAGGCGGAATTCTAGTCTGTCAACACATCCCGTGGAGCCTCACAGTTCCTCTTACTTCAGCAGGCTCGATGTGAAAGGAATGAATCGATTTCCTACATTTATAGAGGAGAGGGGAGGCGCCAAGCCAGCCGGCTGACAGATCAGGGAGAGAAGCTGGTCAATCACCGGCAGCCCGCTGCCCACCGACCCCACAACGGAGCCGAGAAAAAGGCGTGTCTCGTTCTGTGTGCGCTGCGGTGGGCTGCCTGTTGGTAGGAGAGGTGTTTGCATGCGTGTGTGTGTGTGAGAAAGAGATAGAGATAGATAGATAGAGTGAGAGAGACAGACAGAGAGAGAAAAAGAGAGAGGCAGATAAAGAGGCGTTTTAAAGCAGTCAATTGCGCATTATCATTACTGTACAAAGAAAAAAGTATCTTTCCTTCCAGACCTACAAGAGGCGCGTCGTGAAGATTTCCCCATCGATCCAGTCAGAAGTGGTGCTATATTTGCACAATTCGGGCTGATTTATGTCGGATTGCATCTTTAGTGCCGTAGTCATTGATGCGTAATTACGCACAGCCTCGCTTGTATTGATCACCCTTGTGACAGATGATCCCGAGCGGAACCACCTGCTTAGATGAAGAAACCTGCTTTACCTCAGCGGGGAAAATGAACATGAAAACGTAACCTGACAGCAACCAAAATAATTCATAATTCAAATAACTGTATTCCGATATTTTAATTCATTTTAGGACACGCCGCATGCGCATGAAACTCGGAGATTGGTAGATAACTCGGTAAATGGAATAAGCTTTCACTGTACTCTGTTATTAATGTTTTTATGCAGCATTCCTTCAGTGAATTGTAATTTTACTCTGACACTTGTATTTTTATCAGATTTATTACTCTCACAGGAGGGTCTCAAAGCACATACAATTCTAGCTCATCATCATCTCTGATTGGATAAATTATTAAGTTATTATGACTTCATATAATAAACATTTTCATTTTCACAACTCTGGCTGCAGCTCTAGGGGAGCCGGGACAGGCCAATTTGGCGGCGCCTCCTTGCCATTCCTTGCTCCAGCTGTGTGTTATTGTGCCTCCAACATTCCTCCGCTCATGGGGACGCGTCGCCGCTCCGCTCCCTCCGCCTATTGAGTTGCCCGCCGGTAGACTGCCTGGCGCCACACATGGGGAGCTCATCCATTCACACCCAGCTCCTCTGCTCTCCTCTTCTTCTTTCTTTCTTTCTTTCTTTCTTTCTTTCTTTCTTTCTTTCTCAGGCAGGTTGCCAAGACAACATGGAAGCTACACTCAGTTTCAGTTCACAGTGTTTTCCATCCAGGATGCATAGGGGGCCCTGAGGTCTGAGTCTAGCGGGGATGACACCCACCTCAGTGCCTCTTTGGAGGTTTAATGTCCCAAACTTTATGGGAACCACCACAGTCTCTTCTGTCATGAATATTGAAAGGCTTAAATGGCTTTAAATGGGTATTTTCCTCTTCTCTCTGTCTCTCTGTCTTCTCTCTTTCTGTGTTTTCTGTTGCCAGGGGAAGTGACTGTTCTGCTCAGTAATGTGTGCAACAATGTTTGGTTCAGGGACAACTTCAAAGGGGTCAGTGGTATGAATCTTTGATGGTAGCCTTTCCATTAGCAACATGTTGCAGGGACTCTCACCCATGACAGAGATGACGGACTAGGTCTGAGAGAAAAACACTGTCCGTTTGAGCCTAAGCAATGACTCACTAATGCTTCCATTTTGACCATGTATGTCCATAATGAAGCAGAAAGTTGGAGATTCTACACAGAGTCTGAATTTCAAACTTTTGGCTCGCTCACTGAAGGCTAATGGGTTGAAAAAAACTTGCTGCCAAGAGTCGTTTTTCCATATAAAATAATTCATTTGGAGATAAGACAGAATGTTTGAAAACCTGTTCTTATGTGCAATTTGAACATGAAAAGTGTAAGTGTAATTTTATATTTTGAAAAGAGTTTTAATGCATTGATCAAAATAAAATCTGACAAAGTGCAGTGTGAACACATAAATCATGACGTCAGCATGTGACTTAAAGATCACTCACGCTGCACTGAAGGGATGAAAACATCAGATCTGCGTGGAGTGACGAGGAGACTCTCACTTTCCTCAGATGAATACACAAAGCACGCATTTATTTCATATTTTCCATATGCTTCTCCATCGTTTGAGGTTCGTCTGGTGCTCCTTTAATTATGTCCTCTCATTACACCTTCCTCTTCTGCTTCAGTTTAATGGCACTCGACTAGAGAATTATCTGCCCAAATTCTAATATTCTCATAACGGGAGTGGATGGAAACACATTCATTTGCATTTTCTATTGCAGAAAACTTTCTCTACATATGGAGTGGAATTTGACTACTGTCTCTGTAATTCATCAGCAGGTGTGTTTTGTGGTTTTTACGTATTCATCCACCAAACACTATTTTTTCTGAATTTTTCCTGCTGGGTTTTCATTTCAGCAATCTGAAGTGTGAAGCATCTTAACCGGCAAATCTATGAATTCCAATGTATTTTTTTTATTGTATTCAAATAGAATCCGTCCAAATTTCAGTTTCAGTGAACTTTGACCTGTAAATTTGTCCAAAATGGCGGAAGCTACCATAGATTATTAACTATGTTGCAACATCCACTTTTATGAGAACGTATAAGATAAGACTTGATGCTAATATGTCTTTTAAAGGTGTGTAGGATTTAGTGGAATATCTAGAAGTGAGGTTGCAGAATGCAACCAAGTGAATACACCTCCCCTTCCAAAAATGTAGATACCACAGTGGCTATGAAAAATGTGAAAGACCTTGTCCATAGCAGCCTTTAGCCTTTAGCAGTTAGCATCCCAACTTCCACACCCTACAAGTTGTCCTATCCGGAACAACATATTTCATGAGGACGCACAGTTGAATTCTGCCATGCGATTTGACCGGGCCTTAATATAACCCCTTTCTCTTCTTTCGTTAAAATATTTGTGGTTGATTAAGGCTCAAGGAATAACCTTGATAATTGCACAGAGTTTGGTGTGTCCTGTGTGTGTTGCTAGTGTGTGTAAACAAGACGCACTTTGACTTTTTGTGCTCAGTAACCTTGTTATATTCTATTCTTGTCTGTCTTTAGCCCTGTACCCAGTCAATGATGCATAGATTGACCTCAAGTTTAACACTGGCAATAATTCAAAGTTGGTCAGAACAAAGGAGGAAACATGAGTGTGCATTATCTCTCTGCCCTTCTGTCTTTGTGTTTGCTTTCTCCTGCTTCCTCGGCATATACTTCTCTAATTGTTGCCCTTCTGGCGCTACTTCCCTAAAGGTTTATAGCTGTGCTGACTGGGGACTGGAGCTCGGTAACCAGAGACTCATTACTAGATAAGCCTGATAGGTGAAGCTTTGTGTTTGTTGTGGCTACACAATGTGGAAACAGAGACCAGACCACTAACTTAACCAGTCTGTTCTTTCTGACAAAACCCTTTGGTGCAGAAACTGAGAGTCAGTAGAGACAGTCTTGCGTTAGTAGTATTTCAACTAAATCTTTGGTGGTGGGCCAACATTGCAGCAACCATGTACAAAGTGGAAATTGCATGATGGCCACATCTGTGCAAGAGGTTTCCCTGGGATGTGGTTGAACTTGCGACGGGTGGTGACACAAGCTCTCAGGTGGCAGAGGTGGCCCAACACCTCTTACTCCCTACTGCTATTAAAACATCTAATTCTGAGCATGTAGTGATGGTAACCAACAAAGGACCTCACACCACCTCACACCAAAATGCTGAATTTTGATTGACATTTACATTTCAGAAACATTTTAAGTGAAGGCATTTACATTTCAGATGTAGGGGTATAAGCTAACACAGTAAAGAATATACCAAAGCATAAAAATTCTCTATAAAAAAGCAAACTGAACCCTGCCTTACTATGATGTGTACACTTGGTTACAATATTTTTAGTAAAATAAGCAACATTTTTAGCCTGGCCTTCGTATTTGCCATTCACCTCACAGAGAGCTTCCTGGTTTGAACCCGTGCAGGGGCCTCTCTGTGTGGAGTTTGCATGTTCTCCCTTTGTCTGCATGGGTTCTCTCAGGGTACTCCAGCTTCCTCCATAAGAGGTGATGGAAATGGATGGAAGTTCTGTGCTGTCCAATAGGCCTTCTTCTATTTATTCATTGTTTATACAGTGTAATAAATGATGACAGACAACTTCGAATATTCTGATAATAAATTAGATGCTTTAAAGCAGATATTTGTAACTCCAAATATCATGAGCAGATTATGAGACAATGACCCCCTGGGAACATGTAATAAGACATGTAAAAAGCTCCATAGGAATAACGCACCCAGTCTGGAAGAGACACAGAAGGCCTCTGTCCCTTCACCTCACCCATCAAGACTACCTCTGAAACTCTGCTGTCTATTAGCGTACACAGCTTCACCATCTCATGACTCCTGAACTCAGGCCCAGCTGTGCAGGTTGGTTGTGTGGTTGTGGTTTTGACAAGTGACACAATCGTGTCTTCAAACTATAGCTTGTAAATAATACCTAACAGGTGGAGTGGCTTTCTGTTACTCAGTCTGTCTGATTATACTGGGCGGTGACTGCTGTGTCTCCAAGTAGCTCAGTTTGCACAACAGTCCTTAATCTCTCAAAGTATGTCTAACATTTGCATGTGCTGCACTCGCTGACGGTCTGTCTCAGGTGTGGGAGAGCTGCCGGTATCTTCTGAACCCAGATCCGTCCGTGTCGGCTGGCTCAGCTGTGGCTGTGACGAGTGGTGCCACACTTTTTTCTTGTTCTCTCCAGGTGACAGAGTTTGCACAACATGCCTTATTCCCTGTTGGCCTCCCAGCTAAACACAACAGCTCTCTCTGTGTCATTTACACAGGTGCATTCACTGTTTACATTGTGCAACCTGAGTAACCATCTACATACACACACATACATACACACCTACTTGCAAACACACACACACACAAATGCAACACGAGAGATAACTGTGAGATATAAGTTACATTAAATACAAAGAAACAAGCGATTAACCGTTGCAGCTTCTTTTAGCTACAACAAGATGGAAAATGTGCTTCAGGGTAAAAATAAAGAGGGAAGAATCTCCACTTAGACAATTCTCTCCGCAGACAGGCACACCATGTGTCACTCCACCTGTGGGGTTTGTGTTTAGTAGCCATGATCTATTCTCATATTAACTGTGCTAAAAGTGGGAGCTGTGTTCTGGGCCACACTCATTTAGGTCAGAAGCAGTTCAGTCAAGTCTAAAAGCATTATTCACTGCTCTCTTGTCATTGCCACTGGGAGTTTTTCATATTTCCCCCAGCTGCTACTTTCACTTCCCCTGGTCACATCAAACATTCCTGACCTGGCGTTTTGGATGCTCGCTCAGTTTTTCCGCGTCCTGTTTGCACTCCAAACTGTGGAGAGGCTCGACAGCGCACGTGTAGGTGCAGACAGATATTTGGGCGAATGTGTGTGGTGCTCTCTTTGTGTTTGTGATGGTCTCTGTGTGTGATCTGTGTGAGTGACAACAGGTGCACCTTTGTTGCATCCTGTTGTGCAGCTGCTGCCCTGCTTGTTGTCTCTACTGCTAACATCAGAACCTCATTTCTTTCAGGTTAACCTTTTGCACAATATTTTATCAGCCCGTTGTTTTTCATATTTGGCTCATACATTTCCCAGAACTGAGGAGGCAGATCAGCTGAACTCTTGTTTCCTTTGCTGATGATGCAAGTTCAGTGACAAAATATTGAGGCGTGACAAGAAGAGAGGGAGAGGTCAACACAATCAACATCTGTCTGTTTACAAGCATGTTAAAGAGAGCTGAAGAGCATCAGTACAGCTGCATACGTGGTGTAGACACACCAACCCTCTATGGACAGTTTATTCATGCTATCTCGCGACTTTGACATATATGAACTAACATCAATATTACATGATATAACAAATGCATATTCTCAATCAAAATGAGTGAGCTGCTTTTCTGTATGATGCAGAGCAGATTTGCAGATAAATACAGAGCAAGAACCAATAAGATCCACACATGCACTTGTTTTCATTGACCTCTCTCGGTCACTATACATACAGTATATGTTCATATTCATATTTTTGCTGGCTAAAAAGAAGTCTCTGTGAGTGTACTTTACACCAATGCCACATTTGATGAGATTCCAGTGAAAGACATCTTCCCTTCTCCACAAAAAGCTGTAATACAAGTAGCTTCCACTGTTCAGTCTACGCATCTCATCCATCGGAGTCTTTGTTGAGGGCCGAGGTATATCAGCATTTCTTTAAGATTAAAACTTTTCCATCACTTGTTCGGTCAGTTCTTATATCTGAGTGCTTGTCTGCCTGGATAATGTAAACACCAGAGTAGCGTGCCTCAGCTGCAGCAGAACTTTATGTTTAACAGCATTTTTACAGCAACACTGTGTAGAAATTAGTATTTATATTTACATTTCTTAGTATAGTATTTTCGAGTTAGTGTCGTGAGTTTCAGAGTGCAATACCACTGTTGTAAATATGGACAGTTGTACATGTGTATTTCTTCAGATTATATTTCTTATGATCAAATCACAACGCAAGACATAGCAGCCAGCTGATATTACCGACTTTACCTAGTCCAACAGCAAGAAGCCCAGACTGGTGTCTGTCTTTTGGCTTTTTATTTCACAAAGTTCTCGCCAACAATTAAAATTCAGTCCCAGATTTACTTCAGAGCGGCTTCTTACTCAGTCACTCGCCTTTTCTCTTCATCTATCAACATCCTATTCGGTCTCTTTACCATTAGCTATGTCTATAGAAGCTGCTAAGCCTGGTTACATTGCCCACTCACCCAGCTCCGGTTCTGTCACGACACTGGTTCTGCTCCCCACCTGCAGTTCCCCATCCCGGGCCTAAAAACCTCATCTTCCCCGTGGTACAAACTGAGCTAATGTCTCAATACTGTCGCAAAGCATTGCATACTTCTCACAGGTGAACACTGAGCACAGAGTGTGTATGACAGAGACACAGTTTACCTGATATCAAGTCAGTGTGGCATCAAGAGGATTTAAAATCTCTTATTTTATGGTCGAAAAGTTGCACAATGTTGCTTTAATATAATAATATAAAAATATAAAAAATAGTATAAAGTGTTGTTAATGTAAGCCAAGCGAAGGTAAATGTTGCCTCTTTTTAGATGTGGTGAAACTAAAAATATTAAAAAAAGAAAAAAATAGAAAAAAATGATGATGGCACTGTGAAGCTACCCTGGGGTGCTGCAGCACTCACTTTGGGACCCTCTGCTGTGGACCACAGTATACTACTTCTTCACCATGATGCATTGTTCTTGCAGATGTGGGCCAATCAAATGCATTTCTTGAGCTTTGTCCTTCCTTCTCTCGCAGTCAGGGAGCCCAGAAGAGTACAACTAAATGGAGAAACTGGACAAAGTTTCTATAAAATTTATTAACTTGTCAGAGTGCTGAGCACGTACAGTAGACTCCCAAACTCAACCATGTTTCACTGGCTACAGTGTGATAATAACACTTAAGCATAAGGTATGTTAAGAAATAAGAGACTAAAATTATCTTAGCAGTGAAAAATGAGCTCTAAATGAGCTGCACTTGGCTATTAAGGTAATGATGGTTTGGTGGAGGTTTAAAAATTCTATGAAAAAAATGACTGCTTCATCGAACATTGCATGCAGTCTTTGAGGGTGGTGGACAATAGGGGTACTGTGTGCACAAGTGAAACCATTATTTTAATGCATTATTCTGCAGGATCTCACTTTAAACATTACTGGTCATACACTATGACTTTATATTGTCTAAATGCACAGCAGTATCAAAGTGTGATATATCTTCCTCCTCTGTGCCATAGAGCTCCATTGTTGTCCAGAATTATTAAAATGTTACATGAAAACTGTCCCTCTGCTGGAAACACTAGACAGCGAAGATGAGATGATTAGCTGACAGATGCTGTGGTGACATCTGATTGGTTTACTGAAGGAGTGAACATGGGAACCGCCTTGAGAGTTCAGATCTCTGCACTGGAGGCCTTTAGACATCTCTGCAAGTTTCACTTGGGTCTTCTGTTCCTTCACCAGAGACGTTTCATCCACTCATTCAGGAGTGGGAATGAGAGGAATGGAAGAAAGAAAAGAGTCTAATTCCTGAGAGAAAGTATCCAGAGAAAGGACTGATGGCGACACCAGTGTCAGAGTTAATGAGGGACTCGACCCTGTGACCTGCAGGGTCATTAGGAGGTCTATGATGCAGTGTGTTGACGGATTACATCCCTTATGTTACTGCTAGCCTACTTAGCACAACAGACTGTTAGACCCGAAAAGGCAGCAGTTGATGGACAGATTGACTGAAGTGTCGATTGATCGCTTTGGACAGCTAATCAGTTGACATGGTGGATTGTTATGATGTGATGAAGAAGTTTTTACTTATGATTGATGCTCACTGGTTTCATGTATTCATCAGTACGGGTTAAAATAAGTTTGTAGTTCCCAGTCCTCAATTTATTTTGATATAAAACATGTTTTTTTCTGTTTATTTTTGTCTCTGGAATGTGGAAATTCCAAAGTAGATCCTCTGTCCCTTTTCATTAAGAAAAGTTCCCATACTCAGCCTCATACTTTACGCGCGCTTTTCTTGCCTGGATAAAAACCCTCCCTTTCACTCTGTTCTTCCTGGAACCTCACACCACCGCCCCCCTCCACCTCTCCACCCCTTCTAAACTTTTTTTTTTTACTTGGAGGGACTTTAAGGAAGAATGTCATTCAACACATTCAACTGCACGCCCCCAAATCTCTGCTGCAAACATGTTCCCACTGATTCTCTCAAAGAATTAATTGCTCCAAATAATCTCACCATCTGGTTGCGGAGGTCCATACCTACGAGGCTGCTTGCATTGCGGAGGTTGGGGCCTATTCAAACTCCTGCAATGCTGCTGTGGTGCAGAGACAGGGAGAGAGAGAGAGAGAGAGAGAGAGAGAGAGAGAGAGAGAGAGAGAGAGAGAGAGAGAGAGAGAGAGAGAGAGACAGAGAGAGGTGGTGAGGCTTGCCAGGAGGCTGAAAAGAGGAGGGAATGACAAAGACCACCATCTGCTCCTTGTCTTTCTTGTCGGCGACCCCGGACGCCAGCAGAGACCCTGAATCTGTATGATCCAACTGCAGACCACTGACTGGAATGTTATTGAGAGAGAGGATGGACGGCAGTAAGTGAGAAAGAGAGAGGGGGGAAAAAAAGAAAGAGAGAATAGGGTTTAGAGAGAGCAGGATGATCCGACTTCTCTCATCATCATTTCAGTTGTTTTTCCCCTGCTGGTATATCTCTCCTTCTCTTTTGCATCCCATTAAACCGTCATCCAAATGTTAGGCAAACTTTTGAAACATTGCAAAAGATAAAATGCAAATCTGGTGTGTTTTGACAAGCTAGGTTGAAGGCTGAATGTCTCCTGATGTCAGAAAAATACACATCCAGAAACACTATGTATATATACTGTATATCCTCATTGTTGGGTTTGTCTTGTGTTTATTGGTCAGAATTATAATAACCACAAATCATTTATTATTCTCTGTGCTGTAATTTGATTGGCGCAATATTTAGTATTTCACTGGACACACAGGCAGTTAATCAAGTTGCTGAAGTTGTTGTTAGCTGTTGCTTACTCCATCTGTGATTTAGCACTCCTTACATCACTCTGTGGCTCCATATGCTCCACAATGTTGTGCTTCAAATCGCTCAGTAATGCACAGACTGTTAAGACTACAGGATTCTACTTTCTGGGTGTTTTGACAGACAGAGATAGATAACTCCACCTAGGCCAACTCGTCTCTGCAAAGCAGGATGACGACAGCAGAGCGTGCATGAACAAAAAGTATATATAACATATACTGGAATCGTTGCTAACATTAGCAAACTAGCCTCCATTTTCCGGATCAAATACAACCAGAACAGCACGATGCTTCCTCCTAAATATTACATGTTATGAAAGAACAATATTTTGAATCGCTAATGGTATATAATTAGTGCTACAAGGTAGGCTGAAGGCTGAATCTCCCCTGATGTCAGAAAATACATTCAACAGAATGTATTTGAAGGACATGAATGTTTCTAATCACAACAACAAAAAACGCATGTACACTTTTTCCTTTCTCTTTTCCTCCTCCACAATTTTGTCTTGTCGCCCCCCATCAATAACCAAACCTCTCTTCATCCCCTCACACCTCTTTTCTCACCCCTCCATCTCAGCACTCTACAGGAGACGATTCATCTGATTTCCCTTTAATCTCCGACTGAATTTGCATGATTTATTTCTTTCCTCACTTTTTGACCTTGAAGACCAGGATGAATCCAATCCCATCTCTAAGCCATCAGTTTGTCGTGTTTCACACCTTTCCTACACTTCCTTCTGCCTGTCTTCTGTTGTCTTGTGTAGGAGTTTCTCCTCTGTGTATCTCCGCACAGCGGAGCATCCCTCCCCCTTTCCCATTCAATTAGGACTCTTTACAAAAAGAAAAAACGTGAGTGTGTGTGTGTTGTGGGGGGTGGAGGTTCAGATCCTCTTGTGGTGTTGGAATGTGTTGTGGTATGTGGTGGAAACGATAGAAGTTGAATGAAGGCTTCGTGCCCTATAGTGCATGCCGTGTGGGCGGCTGCTGTTGCTGCCTTTATGGTGTGAGTGGGGTGTGTATGTGTGTGTGCTCTTTGTGCTGCAGGGTGTTTGTGCCCTCTCCACCTCCATACCCCTGGGAAAGTGTAACAGGTGTGCCTTCCAGTGCAGCAGCACCAGCACCAGCAGCAGTAGTAGTAGCAGGGTTGGGGGGCTGAAGGTGGACAGGCAGGGTGCTGTGACCTCCCTCTGGGTGCTGTGGCCCAGCATGCATTCTGTCCATGAAATCAGCCCTTGACCACCCGTCTCTGGCTCTGGCGCCATTTCTGTGGAAAAAAAAGGCAAAGAATGTGGTAGCTAATTACTGCATTAACATGACAATCGACCAGGCAGATCACACACATACAACCATGAAAATATAGTTTTATCACAGCGTTGCAGGCACTGAGAGGCAAATTCACAACACCCTGTATACCTGCTCGCTGTCAGACTTCATCAGTGTTTCGTCCTGTAAAAGCAAAACATTTACCACCACAGGTGTAGAGCTGAAATGACTTAGATCAGTTTGATTAATCATTAAGAATTTTGATAGTCGATTGTTTTTCAAGCACAAATGCTTAAAAAATGTTCTGCCTTTCTCTGCTTTATGTCATCAGAGATGGTTGTTGTGCTGTGGCTTTTGGCTTTGGACTGTTGGTTTGACAAAACAGTTATTTTAGGACCGTTGGCTCAGGGAACTTGGCTCTATTTAATTTTTCTTATGATGTTGCTACAAGCAATGATAATCCCCATCACGGAAAGAATTCACCACATTTCACCACAACAAGTCAATTTTTCTGGAGCTTTCCCAGTTACCATGGAATGGTAGATGTTCAAATTTCCTTTGTTTTTTTTTTTTTTTTGAGAAAATCTTAAGGACGTCAACCATGCTGGTGAAACAACTGGAAACAAATGTAGCTGTCACTTTCTGAAACCAACAATTCAAGAAAAACACCCACTTTACACAGCAATTGGCCAGTTATGTGAATGTGATCTAGTAAGTAGGAATATTCTCTTTTTTCAATCTCTACGAAGCTTCTCTTGTCACTTTTCTATGTAAATAGATACTTTATTGTCCAAAGCCTCAAACATACATACATAGATATAAAGATACATAAAAACACCATGGACATAACCACAAGAATACAAACACGTGCAACCAGGAAGGGCTGTCCGAAAATGTGCACCAGTAACTGAACAGTTATGGTGTGATGACAGGCTTTCCACCCACCTTCTAGTTCTAGTTTGCTTAATGTTCAATCTCTGAAATGTTCCTCACAGCCCCTGAAGAGAGTGTGTTGTGTGTACCAGCAGTGTCTAAATGGTGATCAAAAATGTAACCTATATTATTATGAACTGATGCTTTTTAAATTCTGCTGTTAACTTTCACAGATCTCACATGACCTACTTGCATAAAAAAAGTTCTACATATCTTTGAAGGCTTCACACAATCTACTTTTCTCAGGCTTAATGATAAGAATGTGAGAGGGTGAGACAGTTTGATGTACTTTAGAGGGTCTGCAGCTTTCTTCCTCCACAGCCCACTGTGTTTAATATCCCACCACACTAGTAGTTTGCTTTGGCAGAGCATCCACACATAATCACACAGGAACTTAGAGATTTTTCAGAAATGGACTTGTCATGGAAAATTGGCTGCTTGGTCTTGAGTCCAAACAGCTTTATTTGGATGGAGCGAAGCACTGGAGCCTATCTGAATTAAAAGATGTGGCATAAGAAAGGCTTATTTTCAGAGGCAGGGCTCAAAGTATGCGCTGTTAGTACACTGAGCTCTGGGCGGCTCCTGAAGTCGTGTTTGCAGTGCAGGGAGAGGAGCCAGCACAGATGGTTAGGTACCAAAGGCAGCAGACTTTTTCTCATGCCTTTAAATGGGAGCACTCTCTTTCTTAGCTAATATTTAGCTCCTTCAAATGCTAATGGAGTGGCTTCGCTCTCCAAGGTTAGCATAACAACTATGGGAAAGCCTTTAGATCTCAGACATTTGTTTACCAGATGAAAGAGCCTGCACATCGTAAGAGCAGAGAGGGAGAGAGTCCAGCCTCTCAGCAGTATATCTCCTGGACTATACCCCCAGTCAATTTCAGCCTACAAGGCTGCACTGTGTGCCATTTTCTAACAGTTCATTTCCCAAACACTTATTTTCCTCTCTGATGATTTTGAGAGGAAACTGTTGCCATGCTTAAATGCAGTGCAGTTCACATTGTGTGTGTGTGCGCGTGTGTGTGTGTGTGTGTGGGAAGATGGATTCTGTATCATAATAAATAAAGGCTGGGAGAATAGATAGCTGCATAACTTGCATGGACTGTTATGATCCTGAAAAGTTAGGAAAATAAATCAGCAACGCTCTGTATGTTTTTATATGATTTATTTATATCTCATCACAGATTATTTTGAATGGAGCAGGAAACACTGCGCTTCATTTTGTGTCATTTTTGTAATTGGAGCTTTTCTTGCTTTTTTCCAAACATATTAAGGTAACTAAATACATTTGCATTTTCAGTATAAACAAGGGAATTTGGGCTCCAGCATGTTTCTTTATTATTTAAAGAAAAACACAGTTTGTGCTGTATTCACAAGCTGCTTTGATTCTGTTTTTAGCTCCATTTGATCCATTGTTAAGTGGAAGAAAAATGATTTATATCACCATGGAAACACCAAGAGCGGGCACAAAAAAAAACTAAAAGAAAACCAAATTGCCACATCCTAAAAAAACAGCAGCTTTAATTTTGATCAGAGCTCTCAAATGTTATTGACGTGTGCTGTTTCTGTGACTTAAAAAAAACAATTCGCCTTTGTGAGAGTTAACCTGAATTATTAAATGTGTATCAAAAGAGAAAACGAGACAGAATGGCCCATAAAAAGGGCCACTATAAGTAGCAGCATTTCCCCCGCTGAACAGTTTCAGAGGCAAACAACTCATATTATACTTCAGAACTGTAATAAAGCACTATCTTTCCAGCATCTCCGTAATGCATTATTCACTTCCAGTTGCCAAGAGGAGACTCTAGAGGATGGTTAAGAACCCACTACAATATTTATGTAGTATGCTGCAGTGCTGCCACACACACACATACACAAACACACACACACACACACATAAAATCCCATCAAACCCTAGTGTTTGCTGCCAAGAATCCATATGGATACGCTACCCCTATCGCTGTGGATTAACAGCATGAAACTCTTAACACCTAGCTCACACTCTTAGTATCTTTTCTCTGGACATGTCGGACACTAGTTGGTAATAGCAGAATGTATCATGTCTATAGGATTATTCCCTTTTATGTCACACTATCACTTTCTCCCTGGCGTTGGCCCACATACTGCAGATTGTTTATGTCTGTTTCAGGATCCAGGCCAGCCATGACTTCTTTCACTTGGGATTTCTATACTAGGAGCATTCTCAGTGATGATCTATTTGAAAATAGGAGATAGAAAACACATTCCTTAGAGATGCTAAATATATTTCTGAAGAAGCTCGGAAAGCACGTTTGATTAAAGAGCGCAGCCCCGTAGCCTATGTAGTGCATCAAACTCCTCAAAGTAACGGCGAGAGTTTAACTTTGCAGATTATTAATGATAATGATGTATGCTGTGTGGTAATGATGCAGACATTGCAGGTCATCAGATAATCATGATGATGTTGCTCTGCTTGTCTAATGAGACAGAAAGCTTGAGATCCTATAGGTGTATGGAGACAAGTCTACACAGGGTTTTTCTCTACATTCCACACAGAATATTAATGCTGGTGTGTGTGCAGCAGAGTTTTTTTTCCTGTGAAAGTCACACCTGAACCCACATGTGCAGAACACCAATGAAATGTAGTGGATTTAGTATAAACAACAGTCGTGTGTGTGTGTTTTAAATCAACAATAAAGAAATAAATGTAATAAATGCAAAAAGCATTTTATGATCCTGACCTGGATCACTCTTCATGTCTAAAACCTTTCCCACAGCAGACTGCTGACCCAGTAAATGTGAATCACCAGTGTGAAAGGGTCCATCTGGTCCAGCTCAACCCCGCAAAACAACTCAGATCAAGATTAGGCTTGAGAGCTGGATCAGGCTTAATTCTTCTCAGGGTTAAAGCACAGGTTTTAGGTTAAGACTCAAACCAATCTGTGTTGTTCCTTAGGGACATGACACCAACATTCTGGACCTCTGGCATGAAAAAAAGAGTCCCAACAGTCAGAATATGGGCATTGTGAAGACTAGGACGGCAGTCATACAGAGAGGAAAAATAAATAAATAAAGAGAAATAATTAATTCATAAATAAAAACAGGGAGGCAAAAGGCAGGCTCTTGATATGAGTTATGAACTGTGCCCAGGTTCTGTCATATTTTCCTCCAATCCGTGTACTGCATACCTAGTTTTTTTCCAGGGCCAATCCCAACATTACCTCTCTAGTCCAATGAACATAGGCAGAAGGGTTCTTCCCCTTCAAGATCAGCAGTATCAGACGCATGCAACGATGCAAAGGCAACTGCATTTAGCTCATCCCTAACTACACAGAAGAAAACTATCAAAGGGTCAAGCTGCAGTGTTTTGCCAGGTATAGCTGAGAGTGATACATACAGAGAAGGACATGACCAAAACATGTCTCCCAAAGAAACAGGGGAATGTTGACATCTAGGACGATTCGGTGCAACATTAGAGTAAAATTTTGCCAGCACAAATGTCACTGCATATAAACAGTGCAAGCTGCTGGTTGCCTTCCATGTTTGTTTTGGTACAAGAACATGCATCATTTGACGTTGCAGAGTCACTACTGCCAGAGCTCCAGTCATTACTGGCCAGTGGTCCATTAGTGTATTTACTCAGCCGTAAGGTTTGTGCTGTCAAAAACAAAAAACCTGTGATGGAAACAAACTTTATGCGTGGTCTGTGTCGTGGAGTCTTCAGGTGTGTTCCAAGCTTAAGCAGCCATTCAGACAGAAAACAGAATTTTACTGTAAGTGAGCTCAAGTGACATTCATTTATCCTCATTGCCAGTAAAGAGTAGAAATGTGGCAGTCACATTACAAAGAAATGTACCAGGAATGTGTGATTGATTCATTGGATTCTTTGTTGCAAAAGTTGGTTGAGCCTTGTTGAGTTATTTTCCTAGGCAGTCCTGTTTTTTAGCCACTACCCTGCACTGACACCACTTCATCAAGGGACTGGCGTCATTCTAAATGCCGCTCTGAAGGAGATAATTGTGAGTGTTTGGTCCTGTAACAAACATCAAGTGACTAGCAGATCATATCCCTCCACCGCAGCTCAACAAGGAAGCACAAAATGGGAATTTCATACTACAAAGACTATAACTCTTGAAGATTGAGCTGGATTGGCTAACTCAGACTGCTGACACAAAGCAAGGGCTGTGGATTTCACCCGTATGTCTCAGAATGCAGTTGTGCCAGTAAGATGAGGAGGAGCGATTACAGCAACCAGCAATTCTTTCAAACTACATATGGTGTGTCAGTATTATATTTAAGGATATGAAAAAGTACATATTCTTTCAGTTATACTGAAATGTTGCATATGACACACTGCAGCAAATGTATAAAAATGGGTTGAACAATGCTAAGATTACTCTGTGACTTGTTCTGCCCTCTCAGATAATGAAGATGCATACTGATAAAGTTTTTTTTTTCCATGCTGTTGCCGTCTCCCTTCATAACCCCACAGTCCATAATCCCAATCTAACAATGTGATCACCTCTCTACACTCTCCACATCCTGATAAATAGAAGCTCTGAGTCACTGAGTCCAGATTGAGAGGCCTGATACTTGGTAGTCAGGGAGGCTATTGTGGATATTTCAGCGTATTTGAGGTCAGGGCATTCAAGGAGCTGTCTGCTCATGGCTTGTAGAGTGAATGAATAAGAGAGAGTGACTGCGGCAAAGATAGTGTATGTGTGTGTGTGTGAGAGAGAGAGAGGCAGGAAGATAGATAGATAGAGAGAGAGCACACACTTTCACACACGGACAGAGAGCAGGAGATAGGGCTCTTTGTGCTGATGTGTTCAGTGACCTTGCGCTCTCAGTGATGGGCCTCTATCTCCACTCACACAATAGAACAGCAAAATAGGATTCTTAGATACATCAGCACACAGTGGAGCCAGAGACTGGATCTCACTGATGCAGTGGGCCCAACACCAAGTGTGTGTCTTCTTGCGTTAGTGTGCATGTGTGCGCGCACGATGCGATAGTGGAACCGCAGAAATAGAGAAAAAGGAATGCCATCTATCACAAAGGCTGAGAGGCCTTGGCAGAGCCTCGGGGTGCTTATTATTTTGCCCACAGTGTGTGGGCGAGCTGCAGCGCACAGCCCGGTAAGACAGTGCATAGATTTAGAGCCAAGGTACTGTGCTCCAGTCAAGGTGCAAATAAAGTATACAATACAATGAAAAAGTTTATTCCAAAAGTATAGCCATAGCCATAAAGAAAAGGCTTTACTGTCCAAGCAGAGTTTTTGTCCAGGAGATCTTTGCACTGTGTATTTATATTTCACTGACAGCTAGCGCTATGCAAATGTACAACAATATGAGCATTGTAATATATGGGCTGATAGATTAGATACTCCTCCTTTTAGTCATGAAGAATAAGGTACAATGCCCAGCAGTAGTGTACAACTGAAACCTAAAAGAAATTATGTTTCCCTATCTTGAGAGCAGACTGGCAGGCTAGAAAACCACCAAAACCACCAAAACCACCAAAACCTTTTCAAAAAATTTGTCAAAATGTTTTCAAGTGTCCAAAGATGAGAAATATTTGTTTTCATTTAGAAAGACCACCTTAAAATGCAGCTGTTTGTGCAAGAGTTAAGAACAGCTTTAAGGCCTTTGCATACGGAATATGTTTTGTGAAATGATTTCATATTAAGTAGCAACATTGAGACTGTCCTCCCGAAAAGTTTCACCAAGGAGCCGAGAACGACGTGCTCACACTCAAGTGACAAACCAAGGAGTAGCAGTGGAAGAGGCAAGGTGAGGGCAGATGGGTAAAACACAGGAGACTGCTGATGTTTCCTGTTTCTTATCGATCATGAAAGATTTATTTTCCAACAGTGACTTGTAACAGTTTTGGAAGACGGATGATGTCATCCAAGTGTCAGATCAGAAAACATCGATGTGTCCTTCTAGAGGACATATTGTGTTGCAAGCACTCAGTGCAAGTAGAGTATGTATGTGTAAGACCAACACAAGCAACAATACAGACTACTGGCGATGTTCCAAAGTATGAAATGCAGTTCCCTGTGTGCATAATGGTCCCTTTCTCAGAGCATTACATTTTAATAATATGGGATTACTATTACTAATGTATTATTGTGCAAGGTGTATTTTGAGATTGTAGGTCAGGGTGAAGATCATTTTAACTACATTATTAATCTATACTAACACATTAAATTTTATAGGTCCATATAATTCATGCATAAAATCTCAAGAGCTAGTTGATTTGACATACTGCTGGTTTTACTTTAAGCAGAATAACAGAAAAGCTGCATCATAACCTGTTTGTGTGGACATTTACTAGGCAGAGAGTTCATTAAAAGATGATACTGAGTTGCATTACCCAGCATTTTTGGAGCATGACCCTCACGAGGGACTGAAACAATATCTCTGCTTCTGCTGCCTTGGTTTTGATAATTTCTGTTTTTAATCCATTTCTTGCAAGAGCCCAGCTTTATGGAAGTGAAATCCTAAATCGAGTACCCTTCCAATTTGTCTATTGGCGTGTAACTGTGGCTGTCACAGGCATGTCTACTGCAAAATCTGTTTATATATGAATTGTGTAAAGTGTTTTGGAGAAAATGTTATTGAATAACAATCACTGGATAAATTTTTCAAGTCCAAGAAGTCAAACTTTCACGTCCTCATTTGTGTATTAGAGTGAAACTGTGACACATCAGTTAAAATATGTATCCAAGCATCCTCTTGTGTAATGGAATGTACTCATCTATATTTGGTCATGTTTTGTACATTCTGTGTATGGTATCAGGACAGATGTTTTGAACTGATCATGTCACTTCCTTTTATATTTTCTGGCACAACTAGAGAAACTTTCAGAGCAGCTATTTTGTGAGAAAATGACAACCAAGGATGAAAACGAGACGGATTCGCTGAAAGCCTTGAAAGAAACACAACACACGACATGAATTCATTTTCTCTTCGCTGCTGTTCAATTTGTGTTGAATACAAGAAGCGCAACCCCATCCCACCCCCTCTCCTCTCCCCCCTATGCGCTCCTTCTTCCTTCCATCATCTGTCCGTTTAGCCGTGATGCGATAAGACAGGTATGGCTACTCCCACGCCGGATACATCTTGATACATGGCTGGCTCTGTGGCGCGTAAACCCCAAGGTCTTTGTGCTCCTCACGTTGCGCAGATCAATCTCTTAGGCAGGTTCCCAGGAGGAACACAAAGCCTTACAGCTGAGACAAGACTGTCCCCCAGCAGCAGCAGCAGAGAGAGAGAGAGAGAGAGAGAGAGAGAGAGAGAGAGAGAGGCAGGGGCAAGGAGAGGACGACTAGGAAGGGAGAGATAGTAAATTGGGGGGGGGCATAGGGATTAAGTCTTTTCTTCCAGGATAAGGACCTGTCTCTGAGAGAAAGACAGAGAGAGGCTTTCTTGGAGGAGGAGAGGGTTTGATCCCTCGGTCTGCCCCTCCCTCCTTCTCCTCCTCCTCTCTCCTCTTCCCTCCCTCCGTCTCTCTTCTTCTTCCCTCTTTTGTGTTTCTCTCCCGCTCACTGTAATCTAACGTGACACAGTTACAGATGGTCTATCAATGCCACAGCCCATCAGAGCCCTGTTGAGGGGCCTGCTGGGGGCCAGTGGGGGCCTGATAGGCTGTCCAATACCCTGCCTGCATGTGTGTTTATGTGCATGTCCATGTATGCACCTATGTGTGTGTACCTTCTGTAACTCCCTTCCTGCTCATCTGGGACCAACCAAGATGGCCAACACATCAAACAGCTGTGGCTTTGATGTCAATCACAGGATGGATATATGTGAGATATATATAAATATATATATATATATGCTATAGGGCTACAAGATGCTATGACTCACGGCGGCAGGATTCTGCCTCCACACAAAGGATTTCTTGGGAGGCAGGAGAGAAGAAACCAAGCTGACACTTTGACGGATGGATGTGGACTGGTGTGTTTGTGAGTAAGGCCTCCTGTGCCACCTCACCATGGTAATGGCATCAATGCAGGCTTACCATAACAGCTAGGTAGTCTCTTAGCCTAACATGAAATTACTTTGATGACATCATCAGAGTCATTTTCTAAGACCTCATAAAGTTCCTTTAGAGCTGCACAAGACATTATACAAATGAAGCTTTAAAGACATGTATTGCCCCTTCTCTGGGGTCATCAGTGGTGACATATGTGGTTAAATATGTACGATCACACAGCGACACTATCAGTGTTAGCCTCCTCATCTTGCTGTTGTCTTTTAAAATAGAATTCTCTCTCTCTGCCTTTAGGGCCTTCATGCTGTGTGCCCCCACCTCCTCCTACCCAGTCTTTGCAGATTCATCAGCTTCATCGTTTCAGCCACGATCACCACCAGTGTTTGGACTCCATGCTCAGGGCCGACACCAAAAGAAAACTCCCTGTGGAGTCTAAGTGCCAAATACTTTTTTAATCATCACTTATCATATGTTGTAATAAATCATTCTATTTATTCATTCTCCTGATTGAAGTGTTACAGACTGATTAGTACACCACATGACACATCCATTTTAGCTGAGTTTTTTATATATCGCACAGGTCAACAATAAGGCAGGAAGAAGAGGTGAGTCAACCTGACTGGAAAAACCTCAACAGAGGCCAGACAATCAATACTTAGTGTGTGGACGTGAGACAAACAACAGTGTTCAAAATATACCAAATAGCACGTGTCAGTCATAAACAATGCACAAATGTAACAAGGGTAGCATTTGTTGAAATTCTGAATATCTGATACCAAGACAGACAGACAGACAGACAGACAGACAGACAGACAGACAGACAGCTTCACAAACCTAATGCATCAAAAATGTGACCACATCATTGAATCTACACCAATACTGAACACTGACGGCTCCACAAAGCCGGTATTTATAGCAGGGCTGCTACCTGGAACACAGAGCACAACCTGAAGAGGCACCATGCCTGGACTGCTGCAACACAACAGGGGAGCGGATCTTACAAACATGAATTTAGCTCAGATGTGTTTTGTTCACTGCACTAAATGGATGCATGTGTCCCTGAGCAGTGCAGTAATGTAGCTTAAGTCAGTTCAGGGCAGTTTAGGTGCACTTATTTTGAGCTGATGATTTGTGATCAGACAGATTATATTGATATTGTTCTCCTTGTTACTGTCAGGCAGATGTTGTAGGTATATCGATGCACACACGTCAGATATAAGAACATGTTTTACCACTACCACCAGGACATCAGACTCAGCTCATAATGTTGAGAAATTCTCAATTTTCACATATCTATAGCATATCTCATTTATATAGTACATTCTTATCTATTCATACAGTGACACTTGCTCAGTACTCTGTACACACAATCCTTTTTCATTTACACAGTTTATAGTACATTTATAGATGTTATATTTTATAGTTTCTACCTAAAATTATATATTATTGTATTCTATTTATTTAGCCTGTTTTTAGCTTTTATGTCTAACACTGTTATTGAAATTCATGATCTCAATGCTGAGCTGACCTGTTATATTTTTTTTGTCAAACACATTTCATTGTACTGTATTGTAGCCTGTGTTAGCCTACATACGACAAAATACAATTTCATGCAACACAATACAACAAATCCGACATAAATTGTACATGAACATAGATTCTAATGTACGTTTTTTGTTGACCCTGTCAGAGGAGCGTTATTACTGAGCTCATAGTCAGAGGTCTTGTTGTAGCGTTGAGATTTCTCTCTTATATTCGTCCCAGCTCATGTTTGTAAATGAGGTGGTAAAATATTAAAAACGCCTCTCAGTATAATGCAGTCCAGTTCAACGCCGCTGCAAACTACAAACTCGATAATAAACATATAAATTAATAACTTTCTGACAGTGTCAATGAATGTGGCGCCTGTGCAGTGAAGGTGAGGTGAACTCCAAATTTATAGGGAGTGAAGGATAATGAGAGGGAAAGTGAGAGAGAAGAAAAGACTCACTGACACAATAATGTGAAGTTTTTATACTGTGTGTATGTGATCGAGTCTTTCTGTGTGTGTGTGAGTGTGTGTGTGTCACACTGAGGCGTGGGGCGTTGTCTGCCACCCGGGGCCCCTGTTGTCAACTGCCGGCGTATCCCAGAATCCTATTAGGAGCAAGTCACACTTGGGTGGCACATTCATCATGGGCCCTGCACATTCAGATTGCTGTTATGAATATAATTAGAGAGGAGCACAGAGGAGATGTTCAGGGCACTCACACACACAAACACACACACGCACACACTTATAGTCATATGTGAGTGCACAAACACATATGTCAGCACACACACGAAAGAGTGTACGCTGTATATTGTCGTGCATACACAACATGATCGCTCACATGCACATTTGGACCGACATGTAGAGTGTAAATGACACGTAAGGGCACACACCCTTTTCGCACAAACACTTTCCATCCGACTTGCACCACTCTCTTTTTCTAACACACGAACGCAGAGAGACACACACACCTATCGTGATGTCAGACACTTCATTTTCACCCCCGCACTCAGTGTGCCTCGACTCACCACTTCAAGTACAGGCCAGCCAGCTCCTGTGGGACCAGCCTGAACCACTCTGACACTGCCGGATCAGATTGTTTGTGCAGTAACTTTTGTACATATATGTGTACATATATGTGTTCACATATATAAATTGTCGCTCTGAGGGGTCACAAGAGGATTAACAGGAGAGGAAAGCAGAGAAGAAAAAAAAACATGCTCCAAGAAATGTGATTTGAGTGGTAGGGTTCACTGAGTTTTACCTCTGCGGGTCTTTGAAAAATGAACCCATGTAACCCACAGACATATGTAACCTGAAATGAGGAGTCAGTAGACTTTGCTTTGTTTTAATGGGTCACAAAGGGGCCAAAAAATTTGAACCATTGTTGTAAAGTCTGGTGATCTTCTCCTATCCATTAAAGACCAAAAACAATAAACTGATCCTACTAACAAGTCCTGTGAGTGTGTCAAAGCCTGATATATCTACTTCCTCAGTGCCACAGAGCTCTATTGTTGTCCAGAAACACACACTGTGACAAATGTTTATCATTATTATATTATGCCATCAAACATAGCTGTCATAGTTTCAGTATATACGAGTTCCACTTATTTCCTGTACAATCTCAGTTCCTTATGCGCTGTAGACATACTCATTGTGTGTGTTTGGTCTTTCTGTGCTCTGCTCCAATCTTCAGCTCAAAGGGAACTATTTTCTGCTCAGTATTTTGTATTTCAGCAGTTGTGCAGCATTTTGAAGCACTGCTCCTGAAAACTGTGCACCGCAGGTCTTGAAGGGTACTAATGGATCAAAAGTGGTTTGTAATGCAAGGCCACACACGCACACACCTACACACACACACACAGAGAGAGAGAGAGAGAGAGAGAGAGAGAGAGAGAGAGAGAGAGAGAACAACAGACAGGTCCAGCATGCGGAGCAACATTGAAGTGAAAAGTGATACTATAAAAGTGCTGTAACATTTGGAATATTTCAACATGAAAAATATTTTAACAAAATATTGTTGTTGTAATCATACACTGAACAGCTGTGGTGATGTTTAAACCACTGATCTGCCCAACCACAAGAAGACTGGAACTAAGAATAGAACTAAAATGCTCTATAAGCCCATCTACATATGAATATGAAGATTTATCTAAATATTTGATGTAGATTTTTACCAGATGACAGAAGTCTTTTACAGTTCAAACATTTTTCTCCTGTAAAGTGACATATGACTGAACCAAAACCTGTACTTTTTCACATTGTCACTACTTATCACCATAATTTCTGCTGCATGCAGTTAGGAAAATACACACAAACATTTTTGTGTCAGGTAGCATTTTCTATAGCATTACAGTTTTGTCCAGTGGAGCAAAATCTCATCTCAAATCTCCAAAACTTTAAACACATTTTCTGCTTTACACACATTTTGCAATTTGAAACGGCTCTTTTTAAGTTACTGAACGTGGTTCTCTGCATAAGACACAACAATCTGACATAAAGTCACATGTTCGCAATTTCAAAATGACTCTACCTGAGCTCACTGGCCACTATATGTGCCACCTGACCAAACAGGTAGCACATGGAGTTATGTAATTGTTAACACTTCATTCAGGAAGTAAGCAATAAAAGAGAACAGGTGAGCATCTTTTTTTCTTTTACAACAACAATGGAAGACATTGTTGAGAGGAAGAGGGAGGGTTTGAATGAGAGGGGGAGGAAGAGTGAGAGGTCGGGGTAGAGCAGTGTTGTCTAATTATTTTGCTTTCCTCTTTTTTTCTTTTTTTTTCTTTTTTTCTGCACATTTTTTTGTATTGTATTTTTCAGCTTACTGTTTTGTGAGCATATTTTAGTTCACTCCAATGTAAATATATCTGCTGTGCATGTATTGTACTGACTTGTTTGGTAAAAAAAAATACAATAAAATAAATATTTCAATAGCACATGTGTGTATCTGCAAATATTTCTGTGCATGTGAACAATGTGAAGAATTCTCTACAGTTTGAACTATGTTAGTATTATGGCAAAGCATACTGAAGATGAGAGTGCTTTTCATTCTGCCCAGTGTGTAGATGGTTAGACAGAAATCAGTAATACGAATGAAGTGTGTGCCATCTGGTGCAAAAGTTTGATTTTGGTTGCAGTGCTTCATTTTGCAGGATATATGAGGTATTTTACAGTTTGGGTGTGTGCTTTGGTGAATTGTGTTAGTGTTTTGATAAAACCAGCCTAGTTTGCAAAAATGTGTTTAAGCAATTGTAAAAAACTGTAACTATCGACATGTTCATTTTGCAGCCCTCTGTTAAGATCTGTACAGTAAAGTCTTCTGTAGTGTAACAAGTGACACAATAATCATAAAACCAAAAGTGTTCAACACTGCGGTTAAGATTTGTTAGCTCATCTTCTGCAGTGTGCCGCCAACGGTCCACATCACATCAAGCAGATGCTACCTGTTTGTTTCTGCAAACTGCTCCTTTAAACATTAGCAGACAGTGATGATGTCGTTTGAATATGGATATTACAAATGTAAACTGCCAAGAATATAAAATAAGCCAATAAAAATTGCCTGTCATCACAGTGTTGTTTGGACAATATCCGCACCTGCATTCACTACACACGGAGAGGTGAGCAGGCTGGATTAGTTCATTAAAATGAAAAATTGGAGACAGTGCCCATTGGAATTGGATCAAACATACAAACACTCAATTTGATATGTTTTGTTGTTGCTCCATTGAGAATAAATAATGGAGAACTAAATCTACTATATGTCAAGAGCTGGGAAGGTTTCCAAAAAAGGGATTGCTCTGTATGATTTGATGGAAACATATAGGCAGTAATTGAGAGAGGCTCTTTAATGTTTTTAATGATTTCATGTATATGAAAGCATATTTCTCTGCCTTTTAGACTATATGTTATTCCTCACACCCAGTAGCCTGAATGATAACACTCCTGGGCTGACATCCAGACGTCTGAGGGCAAAAAGCTTCATTTGTCCACCTCGCAAATTCCTCATGAGGCCGACGCAAAGCTCTAATTAACTTCTGAAGGAACGCAGGACCTCTGTGATGGCACGCTCTCTCTCTGTTTCCTTCACACACACACAAACACACCATGTCTTCTCCCCTCTCTCTCTCTCTCTCTCTCTCTCTCTCTCTCTCTCCCTCTCAGAGTCTGTCTTTACCTCTCTCACCCCTTCGCTGAGCGTTAGCAGGAAGCTGGCCAAGACTCTCGGAAAGCCAGCATGTGTTTACCACCCTCTGAATGCGTGCCACGTCGAGAGCTCTGCCTGCCATCTGAATGCTCTGTAATATCAATAATTGATGCTCTTGAGGAGTAGTAATTAAATTAGTTAATTATGCCGGTAAAATTACATGTAATTATGAGACTGGAGGGTATGTTTAGTAAATTAGTCTCATCCATGCTCACTCTGTGTACTGCTGCCAAATTTTATTCCTTGATGATTAGGTAATTTTGATACTCTCTCTGTTTTTTGGAACAAATGCATCATTCGCACACAGACATTGTCTGATCTGTATTAGCTTTTGCAACTGGAGGTATTCCTTTTTATCCTGAAAAAAATCTGCGGCTCGGTAACTATGTGATAAACACTTTTGGCACCAGTTGCAGTGTTTTACTGCACAGAGAGAAACATTTCATTATGCTAGCCCGAGTAATGAACAAAAAATGATTTTCTTGACATGTTTGCTGCTTGTTCGTTGTGGACCTTACATATTTGGAACACTCTGGTGAAAAACACTACTATTCTTACTATTACTCTTTGCAATATCAGAATTTCATCTATTAGGTTTTTTGGAGTTGACTAGTTTTAGCCAAATCAACTGTTCAGGGCAGTCATGACTCCTGATTAATTGTCTGAACAATCAGCGATCTGGATTTTGGATGATTGTTCAGATTTCTGGCATGTTTGTGGTTGTATGCCTGTGTGCAGGAGTTTTTGCACGCATTTGCACGCTTCAGTTTCCCACATGGCTTCTGTCAAAATGATATAAACTGTTTAAATATTATTGAAGTGGTACTTCGTACATAAGTCATGGCTTACTGTCCACTGTAGACTGCTGTGATATAAAACTGAACTGTGCTGGAGAACACTCACCATCTTTTCTTTTCTACTTGCTTACAGTTAAAGTTGCAATACACAAAAAAAAGATAACATGTAAATAACACACAACACACCAATTCACCAACAGCACAAAATGATGATTTGCTTTCATTGAGGCTCTTCAGGATGGATACAAAATTCTGAAAGTCTAACATCTAAAAATCTTCACGGTTAAACACTAATGAGTAAATATGGTTTGTAATTTGGAAGAACACACTTCATATCCATAGTCCATATACACATGCACACATTACAGTACTATTCTATACTAATTCATCCTTTGGTCCATGAAATATCATCCAACAGTGACGTCTTAAAATGTTGTTTTGTCCGATAAACAGCCCAAGACACAAAGAAGATCTCAGCAACTTTTCATATTTACAAAGCTAGAACCCAAATTGTTTCATTTATCCTGGAAATAATTCTACATAATTAATGGGCTGCATCTCCATTGCTTAAAAGTCTCATGTATAGACATGGGAGCCACAATAGATGAAATCATCTCAGCCATCTTCCTGTAAAAAGTTGTCTAAATATGGCTGTGCGCAGGTGGAGGCTCTGTGTCAATAACGTCAGTGAACGCCTGCAGGCTGTGGACCAACTCTCTCTTGTTTGACTTTGTGCTATGGAGGGAGGCTTATCTGTAAGCCCTGCCATATTGCAGATTCACATTTCCCCCAAGATCTCCTAAACAGCTTGTCGTGCTCCTACTTGTGAAATAGACGGCATATTGTCTAGACCAGGCTGAATGCACAGACAAATAACAAAGCTTAAAAACACTGTGTACTGTAGTTAATGAGATTAGACTCATCGGAGATGTTGTGAGTCATGCGGCGAAGTTTCCATAAGCGTGATCCGTGTTTCTAACAATAGGTGTATATGTCATTTTTAAGTGACAGCTGATGTTTATTGATTATTACAGTAGCTAATATTAAATTGCTGTTTTTTTTTTAGAAGTGGCACAACCACCGATTTTAAAGCAGGAGGCATGCAAATGCTCACACATCAACACACATGAAAAGCATATTAATGATTGGCAGAAATACTGGTCCACTTGGCCCTCCTGTGGCATGATGGGAAAGCTGTGGAGGCTGTCAGGCCTAAGAGGCTGTCAGTGTCTAACTTTGCCTCAGGCTGAATCCTTTAATTTATGTTGGTAAAGAATCGCAAAGTGCTGCCATCTCTCCAGAGATGCCCTGGCAAGTTAATTGCATTCTTCCACTTGTTACCGACTCAAACACTTCCAATCACACACATGCACGCACGCACACACACACACACACATAGTAAAGTACACGCTTTTCCTCTGGGATGATAAACATTTTTTGATTTATTCAGTTAAAAAGTGTCTTCCCTGAGACAGCCAAGTTCACAGAATCAAGCAGACATTTGAGTTGGAGAACAGATTCGGTTTGACTGCAGAGAAATCATCACGCAAACACTAACACATGCTGTCACAGAGATGCACATGTGCCTTGACAGGCAGAATAACTGGCTGATTGAGCAATGAGAAAACAACTGACACAGAAATCCTTTGCTCTACCTCTTCCTCTCATCTCACCTCCCACCCCCATGTCTCTCTCTCTCTCCAAGGTTCCTCCTGATGTTCATTTTGGGTGACAGAGATGTGACCTCATTCATCGTATGTGACACCAAAGGAAGCAGCTTTACATTTGATACACATAGTCAGAGAACAGTCTATGAAACATATACGCTTGTATTCCAGCAGCCTTAAACTTGCTTATCTTTGGAATTAAAGTAAAATGCGAAAAAGTTCTTTATTTCAACTATTTCCTCTGTCTGATATATTGTCCTTGTATTAAGGACATTTATACAACTCTGTCACCATGACAGTGTAAAAACTTCCATGAATTGACTAAAGATTTAAACTTTTGTGAAATTGTGAAAAATGTTGAATACTGACCTAATATGAGTCTTTTTGATGTGCAGACATGATTGAGTCTGACTCATTCTCCTCTCACTGAAAATGAACCCAATAATCACAGCTACACTCAGCCATGAGTATAGATACTAGCTCTGAAAAGTGATATGCATGTCAGTGCTTAAATTATACTATTGTTTACGTGGTGCACTACTGTTCTGAGATAGGCGATTAGCTTTAGCCATTGTCCCATACATCGGTTAATAAAACTGCATAAAACAATACAATTTACTAAACTTAACAGATCTATACTGAAATGTCTCATCAGCCACACTTTATCTGATGTAAACAAAAAGTAAACAATAAAACAATAAAAGTAATCAATTGACAAGATATTAAAAATACACCTTCAGGAATGTTTGAAGCATAAAGCTAGCAATATTCTATATTTATCTTATTGTCATGAAATCCAAATACAAATGATACAAATGTATTCTATTCACAAATACTGTTACTAAATGACAATACACTATTAATCCACAGTGGAAAATAGTCCCCCTAAAAATGCAAAA
>NC_040023.1:27815395-27836067 GCF_000972845.2 Larimichthys crocea
AGAGAGAGAGAGAGAGAGAGAGAGAGAGAGAGAGAGAGAGAGAACAACAGACAGGTCCAGCATGCGGAGCAACATTAAAGTGAAAAGTGAAAATATAAAAGAGAGAGAGAGAGAGAGAGAGAGAATAGCACCAGGCTTCTCCTTTAGTAAGGGAGTGGTCTTTCCCAATCCTGGTCAGTGTAAGTCTTTCCTACATGCCTGAATTGAATGACAGCTCTGTCTAATTTGGAAAAGAATAGAAGACAATAGACTCCTTATTAAAGCAAGATGATGCTGCTGGCTTTAATAAATATTCTAAGCTTTATAAGCCCTGGTAATTATTCAAAATTGTCCAATAAAAATCATGACATGTGGCTTAAATGCTTGCATATTACATTTATTAGATCCCTCTCGCTGTGATGCCCTATTATTCATGTGTGTCTACAACTCTGTGTGTTTGTGTGTGTGTGTGTGTGTGTGTGTGTGTGTGTGTGGTGAATACATTAAGAATTAGCACATGTACAGCTTGTGCACATGGCTGCTGTACACACGTGTAATAATGTGCATGGATGTACGTCGGCTGTGACTTTTATTTTATGAAGCCCCTCCCCTCACAAACGACGGCAAACATTAAATAACCCTCTTAATTGCATCCCATAATCCTCCCATGATCCGCCCTCATGGATGCCATTATGAGGCTTGATGTTTGCCGTGGAAAACCTTACATCTCTAAATTTGCCTTTATGGGTCCTAATGTTTTTTTGTTTTTTTTTTATCATCGAGGCTGGTATGATAAGTCAAAGTGTTGACTGTAAAATCATATAATGTCAGAACCGGAGTGAAAAAGCAAGCAGCTTCTCTTGTTTCTCGATAGGTTTACATTTTTACAGCGTGACAGTATGAGTTATGACTCCCTGTCGAGCTAAAATACAGAGACTCTGATCTTTGATGGTACTTCACATTATTTCATCTTTTGCATGCCGTTGCTGCATCCCTATTACAGGACAGGCTCTATGTGTTTGTGTGTATCCTCTATGTATCTGTGTGTGAACAGCCTAGCAGTCACTTCTTATGTTTGATTGAGTAGGGCAAGGGCTGATGGAGTGTTAAGGGGGTTGAGTCCATCTTCACCGCTGTGTCCTGCTACCACAGCTGTCACTGTTTGTTGTAGTGCATGGCGAGAGGTGGAGGGGTGTGTATGTGAAGAAGAGTGAGCGAATGAGTAAGTGAGTGAGTACATACGGGTAGACAGAACAAAATAAAAGAGAGACAGAGTAATGGCACCAAATCAGAACCCTGTCAATTTGTCAGAAGTGCCACCATGTTCTTCTCCAGCCAAGCAAAGAGCCACTGTGAGCCAATAGTCTGGTCTGTTATATATTTACAGAGTGTGATTATGTGTGTGTGCGTGTGTGAGTGTGTGTGTGTGTGTGGGGGGGGGAGACAGCTGACAGAAACGCAGGTGACAGACAATGAAAAGAAACATTACTCTCAGTAAAAAATGGAGGTCGCCCTGTGGAGGACAGGCGAGCACAGTTAACCTGCAGAGTGAGAATGAGTCAGAGAGGGAAGGAAAACACCGATCAGAGAAAAATGTAAAGACGAACGCACAGGTATCAGCACACACAGAGAAAGGGGATACGCTGAAATTTGAGGCAAAGATTTTATACAGTGAGTTTAGTATAGAGAGAAAAATAAGTTGCACTGTGTTTCAAGATTTTATCAAGGGCAATGATGCAAAGTGAAGCAATACATCAAAGGGGGCGGGGGAGAAAGAGAAGTCTCGAAGAGAAAAACTCTCGGTTTACTGCACTGCAAAGGAAAAAAAACAGCACTTCTCTGACAAAGAGGAGAAACACCAGCGTTTGGAGGAAGAAGACACACTTTTATCAAGTCTGATGATGTAATGTGGAGAAATATGTGCTTAAAAAAGGTGAAAATGGACAAGGACACTCGAGACCACAAAAAGCTGAGCTGTAAGGGAAAAAGTGAAGAGTATCCAAATGTAAGAATTCTGTATACAAAGTAGGAAAGCATCATTTTCATCAATTTAGCCAACCTGTTCAAGTAGAAGACCTCCGCAGATAAATATCAAGCGTGGCTTCATTTATGTGAGACTGACTGAAGCCGTGTGGAATTTCAGAAAATGAAACGTCCAAATATTGCCCTGTGAGAAAGAGTTATGAGCTGGGAGATGTGCTAATGTTGCATTCCCTAAAATCATTTAAATTAATGTGCCATGAAATAGGTCATTAATGAGGATGCATGGGCCATACATGGAGACTGACAGATGAGGATGCTGCTGCTGCTGTCATCATATAGCAGACATCATTACACTAGATCAGACACAGCCACAGGAATAACTCTATCATAAAGGTGGAATATATAATCTTATTCAGCTTCTTTGGTACGTTTGATCTTGTTGACTTATTTCTTGTTGAGTTATTTGCTAATAACTAAACTAATAGCCTCTCAGTCAGTTAGCATGATGTATAGCCTTTTATAAAGTCGGCTGGAAACATTTCTATTCATACAGAAAAACTTTTTTAACCAACTCATAAAGCCAGCGAGCTATAGTTAATACAATTGGTTAGCTACATACAAATATTGTATGTATGTATGTATGTATGTATGTAAATGTCAAGCTTACCAAGCTTTATCAGATAAAATAAAATTAATGGTGAAGGTTATGAGGTAACCTGATTGGGCTGCATAGTGGTTTGTTACACAGAACCAGCATTGTAGTGCAGGGTCTGCACAGATCAGTCTGCCTTGGTTATTCCCACTTCTAAATGTCTCTATATGGCAATGGTATAACATAATTGTCCAGTTTTCATGAGGGGATGAAGTAAGAAATAAAGAATGCTTTACTCAGAATGCAGAATTATGTCGTTGTCCCACCCCAGCAAAATCTGTTTATCTGTTTATCATGTATTAGAAAACTGGATACCAGACCCAAAGATGGCACCTATCCAGTGACAAGGCTTACCCGGTGCACAAATCTTTCAGGTTTACTTCCTGGTTAGCTAATGATTGATCATTTATCTCATAACAAAAAAAAAAAACAGTGATTGAAACATATAATTAAAAAATAAAATATCTCACAGTCTTACACATTAACCTTTAACACATAACTATATCTACAGTATATGGAATGGAGAGCTGAAGATACCCTGAAGAGATCATTAACGCTGCTGTGTCAAGGTGACAGTGGCGCTAGTTGTTCTTCAAGCATTCAAATGTGTCTTCACAACTAATTTCACACCAGTAATTACTTACAAAATCCAACATTGAGCATGTTGTAAGATTCTCTGTCAGACCTGCTGCGATTGGATAACATTCTTGTTTCTACGTTTGAAATGTTTCGTAGTTTTCTGTTGAATTTGCACAACTGCTTCGCTTCAGCCGGAAAATTCAGTCACTGCCCAAACAGCAGCCTGCTTGCCAGGTAAAATATGGAAGTCCAGGAAATATCACCTGGAAATAAAACGTTGTTTACTGCACTAGAAACCCTGCAGTGTGTTCTGCAATCACCCAAGTAACCAATTTCCATCTGTTTTGAGTCTGTACAGTGAACCATGAGTGTGTTCCCTCTTCCTTCTGGTCTTCCTGTGGAGCCAGCATTAAAGTTTACCAGTTAAACGCCCTCCTTTTGCTGCTGTCCAACCGGTGTTTTGTGGTGAGTAATCACCTTCCCACCTGCAGACGGGCTCGCCGTATGGAAAGGGAGTGTGTGTGTGAGTGTGTGTGTTTGTTCTCCTTCTGCATGCTTGTGTGTGGATGTGTTTGTGTTTGATTTATGAGCACAGAGCTCAGAATGGGCTCAGTTTTTCTACCTCACAGGCTGCCTGTTGCCCACACTGCTCCACTCAGAGTCTTTAACCCTGCTGCCCAGCAATTGTCATCCTGTAGGGACACAAAGATTTTTGTGGTAATAAAATATTGCCTGTACACGACATGTTACTTAATGGATGATATACAGCTGATATACATTAAAGCAACATTTTGTAGAAATTGGTATTTTTGCAATTTAGAACCACAGAGTGTAATACCACTGTTGTGAATATCGACCATTGTAGCATGTATTTGTTCTGATTACATTACTTATGATCAAAAACTAGTGAGTCGACAATTTTGCTAACAACCAAACATCAAGCAACGTCAACGACACAAGACATGGCAACCAGCTGATATTACTTACAACAGCAGTCAGCCCAGCTCGGCGTCTGTCTTTCAGCCTTTTCTATCATGATACTCTCGCCAAAGACTAAAAGCTAAAAGTCAGTCCCTGATTGCTCTTGTCTGGTGGTCTCTTGCTTGTTTTGTTTTTTTTCTATTCTTAGCCCCCTCCATAAATGTCCTCTTCAGTCTCTTGCCTCTGCTATTATGTCCATAGAGGCTGGTGAGCCCTGGTTCTGTCACGATCCCTCACTCCACTCCCCATCAGCACTCCCCCTCGCCCCGGGCCTAAAAACCTCCTTTGAGGCTCAGGAAGTAGAGCGGGTCATCCACTAATCAGAAGATTGGTGGTTCCATCCCCGGCTCCGCCAGTCTGCATGTTGAAGCGTCCTTGGGCAAGATACTGAACCCCAAATTGCTCCCGATGGCTGTGCCATCACTGTGTGAGTGTGTGTGCATGTGATTAGCTTCTGATGCATGGTAGCTAATGCTGTCAGTGTATAAATGTGTGTACAAATGAGTGAATGTGATTTGTAGTGTAAAAGAGTGACCTTGAGTGGTCGGAAGGCTAGACAGGAACTATATAAGTACAGTCTAATTACCACGTAATGCCTGTGGTACAAACAAGTAACAAACAAACGTCAGTCCTTTCCATTTATCTTAATAAGGGGTAGTTTGTTTAAGCTGCAGCGGTCGGGCAGAATTGAAACAGAACCAACATTTGGGGAAATGCAACCCAACATCTGCGGTGGCCGGTCCAATGACTGACCAGTCCAACTGCCGCAGTCAGCCTGAAATATCACTGAAACCAGGCCCTATCCCGGCAAAGTTCATGAACCAAACAAGAATTTGTCATCGCTTGGTTCATTTTGTGCACTCAGCTTCAGTGTTTGCACATTGGACAAGTTTTCTACCAGAAAGCCTTACTACTTGGTTAGGATAAAGGTTCCACATGTATGTACATTTTATGCTCGAATGACTTTTTATTGTGCATGGGTGAACAGATGGTAACATAACTTAACGAGCCCTTGTATGTCATCCTCTGGACTGATTTCAGGACGGATATTCCAGGAAAATCCAAAGAATATGTCAATTATACACGTTCCAGAGTGTCTTTTTTCTTCCACTTCTCTACATTGTCAATAGTGTAGACAACCAGTACCCCCTATACCACAGAATCCCACACTAAGTCCAAAGTCATAGCTAACATTACTGCAAAGCTTTAAAAATATATTGTGATATTGTGGTTTTATCTGGGTAAATTTGGATTTCTTGCTAACACAGACAAATTGCTAGGCTGTTTGCTAACAAGCTAAGGTTGTTTGCTGCAATCACTAGCAAAATACTATCTAAGTGGATATGTTAATACGACTTTTGCTAATACCTGCAATGCCTGGTTTGGGCTGAATACAGTCTGGTGTCTGAATGGGAACACATCCCTGCAGCCAGGGTTAAACAGCTTGTGAAGAGTCTGAGTGGAAGCTGTTATATTTCCATATTAATTTTGATGGTTTTGGAATGATATGTTCAGTAATCACATACTGTAACTGTAAATGCCGGCTGTGTGCAATATAATGTATCTTTATTCATCAAAATATCCTGAAAGAGAGATGAATAAAAATGGTTAAAATCTAAAAGTTCAAGTACAGGCTTTGAAAAAATCCAATTTTCTAAAACAGTGGCGATATAATTAGTTTTAATATGAATACATGTCTTATGCATTCATGTGTGAAATTCATTATAAAATAGTGAAATGAAGCAAATTATGAGATTGGAATCTCTCATGTGCACAGTACAGCCTATCTTTAGTGTCATATGCTACACATCAACACTGCTGACTTGATCTGCTGATTATTTTTTACTTATTTATTTATTTATTTTTATTAGACAGTTAATCATTTGACATACAAAAAAAATGACCATCACAACTTCCCAGTCCATGATATTCAGTTCACATGAACATAAAATAGAGGAAAACAGGACATCCACAATCAAGAGGATAAAATCTCAATGTAGCCCATGATTTTTTTTTATTAATGGACTTATTAATTAACAAACAAATGCTGACAAATATCAGTTGAACCAATTACCAAATAGCAGACATTCTGGCTTCTCTTCCTGTTTGCCTCTTTTGTTTAACCAGGATTCGTCTCAACAGCTGTGCTCTGCTGTCGTGGCTGCTAAACAACCGGTCCAGGCTAAAGGAAAACACAAGCACACACACACACAAGCACACACGCACACACAAGCACACACACACATAAGCACACACACACACAAGCACACACATACACACAAGCACATTTGTATTTCCAAAGTTGTGAAAAACGGTCTTTTCACCAGTGGTAAAGAAGAGGTATCTGTGGTGACAGGACAAGTGATGTGCTGTGACAATGCTGTCATGGAAGGTGTCAGTGAAGACAGAGTGTCACATGACAGGAAGTGTAAATAAGACACACAACAGTGAGAACAATCATCAGACACCGAGGATATATATAACTGTTCCACCACTCTCACCATGGTGTCACCAATGATGATTGTGGTTGAGTTAAAAATAAAAAAAGCATGAAACGTTATTTGTTTAAATGCTTGTTGTGATGCTCTTAAGCTGTACGCAGACTAATTTCATCGTTTATACCACGGTGACGAGTTTGCGGTGACGCCTTTACACACGACAACACGTTTGACACAATCCCATTTGTCGTGCAGATGGTGAGGATGGTGTCAGTGAATTTATTCTCTCTGGATTAGAGGCTGACGAAATTTCTAAAAGTTGTGTCTCTTTTCCTGGTGCTTTGTGAAAAGAGCCTTTTCAGGTAGGACGCACCATGACACGACTGCCATGACACCTCTGTTAACTGATACTCTGCTGCTCTGCTGAAAACACTCGTCTGTGCCGTAATTAACATCAAGCTTAGCTACTCACAGCCCCTGTAGAGCTATACACTGAGTTTGTGTCATCACAAACTTTGTCCTTAAATTATCATATGAAGCACATGTGAATGTGGTCCTTTACAGCTGTTATTCAGACCTGATATTGATATATGAGAGCACATTATGAGCTAAATAAACTACGTACATTTTTGTATCAAACTTCTGCGTTTGCTTTCCAGCCCAGATTTTGGTACTTGACTGTGCAATATGAGCCATTACGCGCACTAATAACCACATAAATCACTAATCTGTTTGTAGCATGCAGTGTTAAAAATGAACAAACCGTTTCATTGTCGGAGACTCTTTAACGGGCCTAATTACATCAAGCTATCACACGTGCATTGTTGGCAAAGCCATGGCAGATGAGGCATTTGGGAGAGAGGAGGGTTGAAATGCAAAAGGATTACGTCAAACTGTTGCAAATCTTTTTCAGGGATTAGGAAGGCTTAAAGGAGAAAACCCAAGGGTGTCTTCTCGTGGTCTCTGTGTGTGTGATGTCTGCTTATGCTACAGACGACACACAACACAGGTGCACACACAAACATATGTGTTGCGAAAAATCATAACTTTCACATAGGCAGTGGTCCTGCTTTCCAATCCATATGTGATGCGATCAAATCCTACTGTATGTCCTGGTGTATGTGTGTGTGTGCGTGTCTGTGTTATTGAGGTGTGAATGGGCTACTGGTCTGCCCAGCGCTGTCTCCAACAGGCTTAATCTGTGAGATGACCCACAGGGTCAAACCCATTCTCTCGGACGTGTCCCTTATTGTAGCAGGCAGTTTAGAGGCTCATCCACAGTCAAGCCCAGTTAAAGCGTGAAGGATCTGGGGGCTATCAGACAGTGTGGCCATCACATCACGTCTGTGTCTGTCTCAGTGTGTCTGACAGGGAAGGCAGAGAGGTTTCAGACACAGAGAGGGAGAGAGAGAGAGAGAAAAGCTCCTGACAGCTGTCAGACATGTAGTGTAAATGACAGGCGCGTGGACAGACAGGTAGACGGAAACACAGAAGGCCTGATAGACTGATTAATGAACATATATAGACAGGCGGGCAATACAGATGACACACACATACACACACAAGGACACATAGGGGCACAGGTGCGTCAGTTGTGGCTGCAGTCCCGTCGGTTGTGAGCTGCACGAAAACAATAGAGATGACAGTGGAAATACAGTGGAGAAGGGAGCCATTACAATGAATGATAAGCTCTTAATATAAGCCCAGGCAGACAGGGAGTTTGCCCAGGTGCTGCTCTTTGTGAAAGTGTGTGTGTGTCTACGTTCAGAATTTGTTTGCACTGGGACAATATGACAACTCATATCCATGTGAGAAATGTTTTGTGTCCCATAGGCTGCACCTCCCAACTCTGTAAATATAACACTGAATCAAATTCTCCATCCCTGGAAATGCAGTCAGATGTCATTCTCTCTCCTCTCCGTCTACTTTTCCTGCCTCAGAATAAGAATTTTTTTTTTCCCTCATTCAAATTTGCATTGCAGTTTTTCTTTTCTTCTCCTTCCAGAGTAATGATGCCGGTTCATTTTCAGGGCTGGCCGCTGGTAAAAAGCATCTGAGCCGACGCATTAGTTTTCCCAAAGCCTTCCCTGATAGAGACAGATGGTGTCCATTTAAAAGGTCCCATGGAAGTGTGTTATTTCTGGTGCTTACAACCCACACAGATACTGAGACACGCTGGGAAACACACACTCACGCAGATGTAGACACCCAGTGGTGTCTGCATCTGCGGTGTGTGTGCATGCAAACACCCATAAACACGCACAATACATGCAAATACACTCCTAACATAGATGTGTCTCTGTGTGAACAAACAGAGAGCTGGAGAGAGGCAGCAAGATATGGAGCATCTATCTATCTTTGCTTCGTGTGAAAGTACAATGTCACACCTTTCACGCTGCTCCATTTCAGGAGCCGAGCGTAAATATCAGCGTTTATGGTACCCACCCCACCCCCACCCACCCCGTGTTTTTCAACATTTGAGCTATGAAAATAAAGGCAAACGAAATTCTGCTGATGCATAAAATGAGGATGGGAAAGGCACACAGTAGCACCTGGTGGCATAGCATCAATTGGTGGCTGTTAAATAGCTCCCTGTTTGTGCCAGCTGCTGCATTGTTGGACTGAGACAATATGAGAGTTCCAGTAGCAGGGCTCGCCACTGGTTTATCTGTGTGTGTGTGTGTGTGTGTGTGTGTGTGTAGTCTGACCTCAACCACCCTCAGGGTATTTTGGTGTTTTCTAGAAGCTCGTTTGACCGGCATGGGAGACTTTCTGGATTCAAGTCACAACAATTGCATTCAAATACCTTAGTCAAAACAGCAGGGTTTACCTCAGGGTACACAACATCAGGTGGACACACACCACAGCGCACCGCACCACACCACACCGGACAGGACATCGGCTGGACGGAGCCGCCTGAATTCAGATCCGCGTAGCTGCTGGTTAATTCATGATGCTGCTTATATACAGGCGTGGTAGATGTGCGCTGTGTGGAGTTTCTCTGCAGGGGCTGTGGGAGGAAACAGTAATTGCTGTTTGGCAATGCATGCTTTCATGCTCCATTGGTTTGTCATTTTTCAAAGTGTAATATTTTCCCTCTCATGATGTGATCCACACAAGGGCTTTCTCCACAGACAGTGTTTGTCTCAGACTCATTCACCACAATATTACTGATGATGATGATGATGAGGATGATGATGGTGATGCTGCATATGATAAATGGACGGTCATTTGGGGTCTTTCTTTCTCCTTTATTGTGGTTTAGTTTTTTCAAATTAATTTCCTGTTTCAAATCAAAATCAAATTTCGTTCGCATAGCACGTGATACAAAAATATAACCCACAGTTCTTTTGAAGTAAACAGTCCACGGTCATGACGCAGACAATGCAGTGTCTAATATAGAAAGAAGAAAAACAAAAATCATATAACACAAGAAGAAGTGTCAAAGATCAATCCTGTCTCTTTGAAGTTTCAACTCATTTGCAACAGCAAATACATTGTGAAGGAAACACCCAGATTTCATTTTTCGTCAACACAATGAAGACATTAACATATCTGTTATAAAAATGTTGATATAATATGTCAGTTCATTGGCAACACAGCATTTTTTTATGGTTATGTAAAGTTTAGGTTTAGGTTAGTGATACCTAACCACAGACAGTATTCTGGATGTGAACCCCAGGCTCTGGTGTCAAAACGTCGGCATCTTGGGACTCCTGTCTGTGTCAGATTTAAAAATGGGCAAAGATGATATAGTTCATAATATATAAGTGTTAATAATATTTGAACAGGTGAGTTGTATATAAATTCACCCTCAGTACAGTTGTCACAAACGGGAAAATTAGCTATAGAGACCAAAACTGTTTTTTGTACCAGGCTGTAAACATGTTTATTTCTGCTGTGAAGTTGGACATTTGGACATGGGAACTTATGGAGACTGACTCACTTCTGTAGCCAGCCTCAAGTGGCTGTTTAAGGAACTGCAGTTTTTGACACTTCACATTGGCTAAATTTCACAGCCACAGAGGTTGCTGCTTGGTATGCCCATTCCCTGCTTCTCTGGTGCTGTATAGCAATTCACACAAAAAACTTATTTATATTTGAGAAAAAATCCGAAAATCAGTCACCACAAAAATAGAAAGGTAGACAAATAATGACTTGTAAAACCTAAAATGCTCAGTAGAGTTGAGGGGGAACTGCACAGTTTGGTGACAATTCTTTGCAGGCCCATCATTGCAACCCTGATCACATCACACATAGTCATTTGTTCATACAGAAATACGCATAGGTGCAGCTTTGAAAGACACGTTCAGACTTTCTGAATAGATTTTGATACATTTCAAAGGTGGTCTTTCAAGGTGCCTCTGCCTTGCTTTGAACCATTAGCTTGGACTGAGAGTACCTCCAAATTATGTTTGATCAAAGTGAAATCTTTGACCCCCAACACAGTCTCATATCTCTCCTACACTGCTAACTAAGCCCCCCACTCCACCATCCACTGCACCACCACCACCTTCTCATTAGTGTTCCCCACCAACCTTCCAACAACACAGACTCTTCCTCTGCCTGCTATTAATGAGGGAAGTGAGGATTCCTAATAAGCAGTTTTTCTTTTAATTAAAAAGTCTCCATAAATAATCACCTCATAATCCATCTGTCAGATTCCATCCAGCTCCTACTTAGTTAGACTCCAAGATTAGAGACCAGGGCAGGAGATGAGCCATGGAGGTAATCTATCTATCTATCTATCTATCTATCTATCTATCTATCTATCTATCTATCTATCTATCTATCTATCTATCTATCTATCTATCTATCTATCTATCCACCTCCGTAGTGTGTCTCTCTGCAGCTGAGAAGAATATGCTAATAACGTTAGCGTGTTAATAATTGATGGTCATATAAGACTTGGCTCTGCTTTGCTGATTCGGCAGTATTAGTGAAGGCGGCCGGCCGCGCTAAATGATTTATCGTGGCCAATATTCTTCCTGGAGGGATTTTGAATTTCTAATAAGGAAATATTCCTCCTGCGCCAGTGTGTATTTATCAAACAGTAAGCTGTTTTCTGATAGCCCCAGCAGGTCTCTTGGTTTCCACTGCGGAGACAATATGCAGCTACAGTCAATGCTTACTCAATATTTCTAGGACTCAATTTCCTTTAAAACCAATTTTCTGTCATCCCTTTTGCATGATTTTTTTTTTTTTTTTTGCAAACGGGACCATTTACCAGCTGCTGAGCTTTTGTTTTAAGCAAAGAAATCATTACTGTAAACACTTTAGCTGAACATCGCACTGTCCAGTAACCTAATACCATCCCTGAATTACATTTCCAAGCCTTAATTTCATTATTCATTATCTCAGATATACATAAAATTTACAAAACTGAGTGGGAAGAGAGCTTGAAAAAAAAGATGCATCTAAGCAATAAGCTGCTGGCCCATAAGGCCCTGATCTGAAAAAAAAAAAAGCGTCTAATGGTGGCTGCGAAGACAAGCTCTCCTGTTGAACAATGTACAGGTGCACAATGTGTTTATGTGTGTGTGTGTGTGTGTGTGTGTGTATTCTCAGGAAAGGTTCTCCATTCTTCAAGCCGTCAAAGCAGACCAGCGTGCAGGTGTGTGGTGGAATGTGTGTGTTTAGCACTGTTACTGTAAGCAATGCTCCGGGTCGGTTGTGTTTGTTCACATGGGAGGGAGGGATGGAGAGAGAAGGAGAGAGGGAGGACAATGATAGATAAAGTCACACTCTGAAAAGAAAGTATGACTGCGCAAGTCATCATTTTCCCATTGCCTGCGTTCTGCATGTATACGATAAGCTTGTTTGCACAGAGAACAAAGGCATGCGAGTGATATTTAATGATCATAATAAAAGGGAAATGTTTGGTCAGCCACGGCTCCCAGAATTCCTCCTCTGTGTTGTTCCATCCGTTAAAAACAATCGTGTTTGCCAAAGGTGAAGTCCCACACTGCCTTTGACACTAAGTCATGGGTCGCTCTCACCTTTAGTCAGGTTAGGCTCAGAGTGAAAGCTAATGACACCTTACTGTGTTGACATGAGGATTAACTGATACTAAAACATGTGGCTGAAAATAAAGCAGCTCACAACAGTGGTTGACAGAGGAAAGTGATGGATTGCGTGATCAGGACTTTGCCTTTTACAACAATGGACAGTTTAATCTGAAGGATAAACTCCACCCATCTGAGCAGTCACCATTAGCCAATGTAAAAAACAATCACACAGTCGAGTATGGTGGCATTTGACTGACAGGACATGGACTGAAGCCACTGCTGATTGGTGTATACAACAGGAGGCTAAACTGAAGTAAATTTACAGCCTGAATAGTATTTTTAAAGGTGGCTTTAACACGTCGGTGGTAAGATAGCTCCTTATCAAGGCTGCTACAACCATTACTGTTACTATCGCCAGTGTTACTACAGTATTATTGCTGCTACTACTTCCATTTCTAGCACTAATGGTGTTGCTGTTGCCACTGCTAGTTTTAAATCATTTTATTTCAGATATTTCAGTTGAGGTCAAAAGTCTAAAATCTGACTTTTCTTTTCAGTGTGTGTGTGTGTGTGTGTGTGTGTGTGTGTGTGTGTGTGTTGTGAAACCTGCTCGTCCTGTTCTGCTGGTATTTCTCAGCTTGCGATAACAGAGCACGTCCACTTCAAACTTCACTGTAGGCTGTGTTGATTGAAACACAGCTGTGTTACAGTGAATGTAACCCAACACTACGTACACTGTGCTCATTTCCACATTCCCACCTCTCACATTGCACCACATATAAATAAAATGGGTTACACCCTCGGCCACACACACACTCGACATATCCTTACCCAGTTTTATAAACGTTTTTAACACTCTCAGCACTGTTAGGCGTTATGTGTGAGGTTTACCCAAAGCTTTGAAATATATGAAGATACACACACACACACACACACACACACACACACACATGCTCACACACACTGTATGAGCAAGGTTACAGAGTCATGCCGGGCCCTCCCTCCACTCACACCTGTTCATCTCATCCTGACCGCACCCCAACCTGCCCCGACTCAGCACCAGTCTAAGAGCTGACTGACAGGAGCTCCATCTGTGACCTTTAAAGGTCATCACACTGTACATGGGCAACTTTTTACAGCAGCTCAGGGGGAGCAATGTTACCTTCATCAGGGACGAGAAAGATCTGCGTGAGGAACACATGTGCATGGTTAAAATATTGTGTTTTTAGGCCCTAAGATGTTCTCTAATCTCCATCCTGCTTCACACTCATACTGCAAAAAACACATTGGTATCTGATTATTGTGACCATTATTGGGTCAAGTAAAGCATTTCTCACTGTAAAATAAATGAAAAAGAATTTGCATAATTATTTTAGTTTGTAGTTTAATACAAACAAACTTGATTATCTTATATTTTCTAGAAATGTCTGTATTTGAGCTACCAGACTCTGTAAGACGGTAATACCTGTTATAAAGAACACCAGGGAGCTAGATTAGACTTGATTGAACAGTCTTTAGTATGTAGTGGTGTAAAGTATTTACAAAATGTATGTCTTTTTATAATATAGATGGTACTGGTTGGCATTTCTAGTAGTACAGACATAATTTGTTTTCTTCATCAGGGTACTGTCACTTAGTTTGGCATGTTAACGCACTAACATTTGCTAGCATAAAGTACAGCTGAGGCGGATGGGAATGTCATTTATTTTCTGTTTGGTCAGAAAACAAAGTATTGGACAAAGTTTGACCTGATGAAAGTGCTAGAGAAACACAGAGGAGCACCAAGGTCATTAGGACATATTTGGGCATCATTGTTATCTCTACAAAGCTCCACGACGATCCAAATCACAAAGGTAGATTTTTACTGGAAACCAGTTAGATGTTTCTCATTTCACTGGTAGATTTGAACACTTATTTGGGGAAAAACAAGACATTCAAGGATTTAAAATAAACTAAAATGACTTAAAAATAGTATTTTTTTCACTACATACTGTAATTTGTCTTTACATTCACACTTGCAGCTTTCTTAAGACCTGGAGTTGTTCTGTAAAAGTCTCCTTCCAGCTCGTTTGGGGATTTGAACCAGCATCCTCCTAATAACCATAACATTACCGCACGTGTCTAACTGGCTCGTGGACAGGCTGTTGGAGAGCGATTCACTTAACAATCAAGAACCAATAAGGAGAAACCCAACCCCTCATTAGATCTCTGATACTCATATTAGGCTTTATTCTAACAGTGCTCGAGCAGAAGAGGCCCCACTTAATCCTGTAGCGTTACAAATGGTATTACTGAAGTGTGTGCACAGTTGCATCAATATTCATCTCTCAGAGGAATATAGGTTTCAAAGTTGCATAATGAAATGTAACAATAGCTTTTGCCAAAATATGCAAATACCTTCTGTTTCCCATTCGGATTATGTTAATTCATGTCCAGAAACTTGGTATCTGCAGTATGCATAATGTACCAAACTCTGTCCAACAATATGTCCTATGGGTATGATATGGGAGGAGGCGTTATGAATGTGAATGCAAATACAACGGCTGCTGTAAAAACAAAGTAGGGATCATGAATGGAGGAAAATAAACCTCGCCTGGACACACAGGAATAAAAGCTGGGTCATTTTACTGTCCTGAGAAGAATCCCCCTTATTAAACACAGGCTTCAGTTCAGTTTGGAAGATGATCTTTAGGTCAGGACTGAGAAAATATTACATATTGGGATTTTACATACGGCACCAGAGAGGCTGTATAACATGGTCCATCTGTTTTTCAGTCAGATGAAGTGAATAAATTCTGATACGATCTCAGATCTTTGCAGGAAAATCAATTTCTAATCTGAAGCGTGAACACAGTCAGAAAGAGGAGAAAAAAAGTCACGACTACGGGATATCACAGCAAGGGCCATTTCAGTTCGCTACAGTAAAACTTAATCAAACAAATAGAGCCGCACTATAAACCAGTGGGATGTTTATTTGTATTGAGATGAAAAGCCACTTTCCTTCCAGATCCCATCAATATTACATTCAGTGTGTTGTCTTTCCAGGCCTGGCCAAGGGGAAGTGCAGTGAGGAGTTTTGGGCCAAAGTTCGGGAGAGGACGTTTGACGAGTTATTTCACATCATTGTGATCTTGCGAAAATCTGCCTGCATTCAAATGCAAAAACCAAAGAGAAAAAAACTAATCTTTGAGGCATTAGAGAAAAAACATTCTTATTTTTTAAGTTTTAATGACGCGTGTGCAAGCTGTTCTCAAACTGAAACATTAAGCCTCGTGTTGGCAGCACGCTGTAAATTCCATTCTTGTACGCAGCTCTGTTTTCACATTTACACCTGCTCTTTCATGCCACCTCCATAATGTGAAAAGATTGCATACAAGAGTAGAAAAAGAGAGCGGCGTGCTGAACAGGCCCACTGGACCCAGCGATTACCAGGTTCTGAACAGCAACTAGAGTGCCCGGAGTCCCTCCTCTGATCCAAGCGGCATACACGCGGGACCAGCCGCTTGCTAATAGAGACATTTACACCTTAGTAAAAGTTGGCAGGTGTTACCCCGCCGTTGTCGAGAGCAGACGCATGCCGGGCATCATTAGGCCCCGTGCCAAGCCTGCTTTGGCTGCCAGCCTCGCTCGCTCATTCTGGTAGAGGCTGTGCGCATCTGTGAGTGTTTGTGTGTTTATGTGCGTGTATGCATGTGTGTGTGTTTGTGTGTTTCAGCGGAGCAGCGGAGGAAAGTGTCCTCTGTTGTAGTGGCATGCTAAGAAGGGCTCCTTACTGCGATGGAGAGCGCATTACTGCTCTCCATGCAACATGTATCTTTTCGGACTGCTGGTCTACAAGTGGAGCAGGGGGAGCGGGGTTAAGAGGTCTTAGCATCTGCATGAACATATGCATATTTCACTTTTCTATTATATGTTTCACATTTAATAATCCTAACCGTTCCCTCGTTTTACCTAAAAAAAAATCATGTGCATACAGTGTATAACTAATGTGAATTAGCACAGGTTTTGTAGGACAAATCCTTTTTTTTTAATCAAGATCACAATGTGGACAATTTTACAAAATCTTGGATCATGTTAATTTCAAATGTATTTTAACACATTCTACAATGAACAAATGTATTTATACAATATGTATAAATGGAAAGAATGATAAAGTTAAAGGAAATGTATATACTGTGGTAAAATTGAAATCTAAAACTTTGGTTAAAGGTAGAGTAAGGTCCTGGTTTCATACATTCGTTCATATTAACTGTTTGTCTGTGACGCAACTCAAACTTTTGGCTGCCTCAGGACACTGCTGCTGCAAACAGGACATACTGCTCTTGCACTGTCACTGAACATTGGATAAAGATATAAACTGTGAGCAGAATCATCCAGTACAAATGTAATTCTAAGGAATACTGAGCTGGCAAATCACAAGTCCCAGATTAGAAAAACTGTATGTGTGGATGTAATTCAGGCACCACTTGCAGCATGTTTTCTCTAAAATGTATTTGTCAAAGCAAATTAGTAGCATATAAACATATCCGAGGGGGTAGGTTGAACTCTTATATGCATCTGACAGAGAAACAGTGAGAGACAGTGTGTTTAGTTTTTGTACAAAGTAGCGTAGGATGGAATATTAATGGATTTATCCCAGAAATCAATTCTGAATGTTTAACTTGTGCTGTGAGTTTTTTCTCTCTCTCTTTGTTCTCAATATTTCTTTCTTTCTTTCTTTCTTTCTTTCTTTCTTTCTTTCTTTCTTGGCTAACTAAACACATTTTCTTTTCTGCACACTTTAATTTTGGTTTTATTCTCCTCTGTCTTATTTACTCCATGACTCTTGTCTTGCTCATCCTGAGCAGGCCACAGTGCAGTGATGAGACTGATCTGATCAGCTGATCAGTAATCACACACACCCTGATAAGTTCTGCAGCCTGGGATCTCAAGACAATATTTGCATGTAAACACACACACACACTCACTGCACATACTCTGAGTAATGAAGTGTTGGTGCTACAGTCTCCCCTCCTGCATTTACATATAGAATACATTACAGAAAGGTTTATATTATGGCTCCCTTAGTTCACAGTGAGATTCAATAAATTTTCCGTCCACAGAGCCAAGGCCTGTCCGACTGAAAAAGAAACAAGAGAGCGAACTAAAAGACGAAGGCAGGAGGGGAAATGATGTTGCAGAGATGCAGACACGTCTCCTCCACTCGAAAAGTAGGATGTAAATTGACTGCAAACAGAAAAGCCATTAATAATGATAATAGCAATAATAATTTAGAAGCAGGGGATACACACATTTAGCCAGGCAATCAGAAATCCATCTGCGGAGGTGTTAATATTGAAGAGATGCTGATGGCACAGAAAAGAAAGCACACCAGCATCTGAATATGTAATGACAACCGGGAGGCCATAACAAACACTGCTTTTATGTAGAGAGTATTACTTATTAAAATTGCATCTTAAATATTTATCACTTTATAGATGGCCCCTGTCACTGTTTCCTTATTTGTCTCCCTGAAGATTACTGTCTGAGGCAAGGGGAACGTACAAACTCCTTTCAGATTATCACAGCCCCCCTTTTTTCTTCAGAAATGGCCTGATTAAAATCAACTGCCACAGTAGATTGTGATGAATTATGCAGACTTTGGTGAGGAAATTAAGCAAAATGCGGCAGTTCATTTAAAAATTTAATCTTAGACCTCTTAGGTAGATGTTAGAGTGCTGCTGAACACTGCATATTGATAAAGGATTGTTATTAGCAGGGTGTGAAGCATTGTTTTACAGGTGGGATGTTTGCACGTACAGATGTAGCACTGCGGCTGTTACCTCTGTGGTTTGTCTCTGTCAACAGTTTGGTGCAAAAGTTGTCGGATTTACGCGGCAGAGAAGTTGCTGCAACAAATGATCATTTATCTCTCTGGTACTTTTTCCATCACGTCGTAAACAAAATGAATACCTGCTTTCATCTTATGTTACAAAGGAGATGAATCTTCATGAATGAAACACCGTAAACACGTTAGCTATTCAGAATGGAAGAACAATGATATATCATTGTTACTTGCTGTAAATGAGATAAAGTATTCAAGAAAACTTGGAGAAAGTATAAGAAATATAACGGCTCCCTGAGTATTAATCTTGTCTGAACAGCTCATGCAGAGTCAGAGACGTCCTGCGCTGAGAGGCTACAGAGATGGATTCAGCACAGTGTCACAAAACACTCATGTATTTGACAGACTACTATATGCATACATCATAGATACATGTCAATGAATTTAAGAATGTGTTTTGATGCTTTGGAATAAGAAAAATTGCATTAACTTAGTTTGAGAGTTTACAGACCCTGCAGGCAGATGGAGACATTAATGGGCTTGTGGCTCATCCATAATTTGCTTCAATTAAAAACTAAGATTTTAACAATGACATTATATTTACGTTAGTTTAACTCAATAAATATGTTTGTAACAATTCTAAGAAAAACAGTCTATAAGATGTTTCTAAGTAGTGCTTATACATGTCATGTAGTCTAATAATAAATGTATTTATGGTGCTATTATTAACATATATAGTCTTAGTAACACATGTTAATAATAGTGTTAATAAGCATCTTATTACCTGTTAATTAACCGTTATTACAAGCACCTTGATATGAAATGTTGCCAATATCTTTTGATCAGAAAACAGCTGTGCAGCTTGATGCTGTCAGTATCTATGATTTTAGTTGTGTATGATGATTTCATATATATGTGTTGCACAGTGAAATAAGAAATAAGTCAAATTAAATTCAACAAAACATAGAAAAAAAATGCTATTTGAGGAGCAAAATCTATTAATTTCTACCATCGCAGAGTCTCTGGGAGGCTGCAGCCATCTGAAATTTTGGCATACGGTTTAGATGACTTTTCAACACTGGTGTGAAGCACTATTATAGTTTCTGCCAGGTGGTCAGAGTAATATCAGAAGTTTGAGATTCAAGGACCTTGTTGAACTCAGCAACAAAACACAGTGGCGGTGAACCTTCGTAGCTTCAACAAATTGAATTTGAAGAAGCAGCAGAGCTCCTTTATTTCACAGGTAGGCTCTGGTTTTCAGAACTCTCTGTTTCTTTTTTTTCCATTTCTGTGTTTTGATCAGGCTATAATATCATATGCGACAGGGATGACTGCTCCTGTCTTCCCTCTCTCTGTCTCTCTCCTCTCTCTTCTCTCCTCTCTCTGTCTCTGTCCTGTCTAAATAAAGGAACACAGAGGAAGAGGTTTTAATGAGATCAACACAGAGCGCCGGTTACATTGATAAGTAAATACTACAGCTTTAAATGCTTCTCGCACTCAATTGGCTCCCTCCTATTGTTGCCGAGCGCACGCCTCAGTGAACACTAAATTTTCACTGTCACACTTCAATAACCCTAATTGTCCAAAATAAATGAGCTAATTTCTGAAGTTCCATTTTCATATGCAGGAGATAAGGCAACTTTGCTGATTGATTGGATTCCTTTGTGTGCATGCGGGTATGAGTGTGTGTGCGTTCCTGAGCCTGTGTGTGTGTGTATGTGTGTGTGTGTATGTGTATGTGTGTGAAAGTGCAGCACTCATAATTTGAGTGAAGGCTTCTGTTTATTATGCCTCTGTTATTCACTGCAAGCATTTCTCTGACCCCTGCTGATATTCATCCGGCTTCCTCTCCCCATAGCAAGAAAGAGAGATGGAGAGCGAGAGAATAGATGGATGGAGAGAGAGAGAGGGAGAGGGAAAGTTAAAGATGGAAAGGGAAAGAGCAAGTGCATGAGAGTTTGTTTGCGTGGTTGTATTCATATGTGTGTGTGTGTGTCTAAGGGGTCCCTATGGATTCGGTTCTGGATCTAGCCTGATCATTTGCATTTTTTCATTTGAGCTGTTATTTGCAGCATTGCGTGCAGCACAAACCCCTAAGGGCCCGCAGAGTAATTCAGTAAAAAGGCAGGTAAGACATAAATTAATCATAAGACGTCTGAGAATTATTGCACTCAACTCAACACACACACACACACACACATACACAAACACACACACATACATGCACG
>NC_040023.1:27836131-27857718 GCF_000972845.2 Larimichthys crocea
CGAGCTGTGAAAACAAACAGGAAGTAGAACACACCCACACACACATCACTGAGATTCAGATTGAATCTGAAAGGAGACCAAGGTCGAGTGAGAAAGTTTTCAACTCCATCAAGCAGAATTACGGAGCTGGATGGAGAGGAGTAACTTTTAATGGACCAATGTTTTAATACAAAAACTTTATCAAACTCCAACACGGCTTGCATATCAATGTGATCATTCACTTTTCTGTAATGTATATTGGACTCATTAGAAGGAAAACAGCAACTTGTTCTTTTCTTTAGCTGTAAGTCGAGTAAAATAAGAGCATTTGAGAGTATAGTTTTTAGAAGGAACGCATAGGAATTAGTTTATTTCTTGTCTTTCATTGTGCAGATGAACAGTGTGTGGAAGCCCCTTTATTAAAACATGTGATCTAATGATCCTTGTCAAGCATTGGGCAATAATAGGAAATGTCACGGAAGTCTGTGGACAGGGCTAATATTGATAATAATAATAATCACAAAGACACTAATACGCTGTTGTTTAGCAGGTCATCCTATTTTTATGTGTAAGGGTGCTAATATGTACCAATTCAATACAAAGCACAGCTGAGGTCATGGAAACATCATTAGATGTTTGTGCTAACGAAAAGTCAGGGAATCACTGACATTTATACAATTCATCCTGAGGACTACATGAATGTGTGTGCAGTTTAATGACAATTCATTCAGTAGCTGTTATTCTAGACCAAAGTGGACCAACATTACCATCCCTGAAGCTACATTCCTGCCATAGCTAAAAAATTGAGGTTGCTTTATCGTTCAGAGGGAAAGTGACACAAAACATGAAAACAGTGTTTCTACAGAGGCAGTTTGAGAAATAAGGAAAGGGTCGATTTAAAAAAATGCCATTTCAGTGATATAGGTAATGAGTTTTATTGTGTTTTCTATTGCCCTTTTAGTGATAACCCCACAATATATTATGCTACGAAGATAACACCAGAAATTGATTTTTTAAACATGCACTATCCACTGTCTGGTTAGCTATCCAAACACAAAACATTTACTGTATGTTATCTGGGTACTTGAAGAAAGCCTGGGAGATGAGGAGAGAATCCCTTCATTAGGATACATTTAAAGCTTGTAGCAGTTATTGTTTTTTGGGCTAAGTAATATAGATGTATACCATATACTACATATAATGTGAGAATTGATGTTTTCTTTTGATTTTTGGTTTGTGTTTCTTGTCACATGTTATATTCTGTTTGATCTACATGTCAGTGTCATGTGATCCCGTGTGGAATGGACCAAATGTTTGATATGATGCACAAATGAAAACCCGCTCATTAACTATTTCACTTTTTACTGGAAAAGTAAAAACAAAGCGCAATAAAGAGAGTCCGTGAAACAAAGCGCTTTTTGAGAAATCCAATTCGCTTAATTTTAATTAACGCAGCACAAATAATACTATTCATATGACATCTCAACCATAGCCTTGTCAGTTTATGCTAATTACAATACTTTAAATGTCAGTGTTCATCAAGATTCCATTCATTATTTAAGCTCATACACCGCCTTACATTGTCTTATTTCATTACTTCACTCATCCACCCTTCAACCTTCACTGTGTACCTTCCTGCTGTATCTGGGGTGAAGCAGGGAACTCTGAGCTCTCCCTTCACCTCTAACACTTGTTTTATTTGATGACACACTGCATGTGACCCACTGTGACCCAAACACAGCAGCTTTGAATTTTCTTCTCTATGCTTTCTTTCTTTTGTACTGTAGCAACCATTCAGCCGCAGCCTCGTGTCTTAGATTTTCAGGCTGGAGGTGAGCTTCGTTATTTCACATCTCCAACCATTTACAACACAAATGCAGGAAGTGATTTTTTTTCTTTTCTCGTGTTTTAAATCCCCGTAGTCCTCTGCACTCTCCTACCATACTTATCAGTTCCTTTGTTCCTGAATTCAGCAGTCTGAGGCAGATTGGCCCATCAATACACTATCAGAGAAGGTAGGCTAGATAAGAATTCTACTGCTATCTGTCTGCTGTGAATAAGCTGTCTAGAGGTCTCCACAGCCCGGGTCAACGCACATACACTAACACATATATAGTGTGCCTGCGCACACACAGACACACACTGAATAAGCTGTCTAGAGCCTCTATAGTGTAATCCAGCACATGCACAGACACACAGCGTTATCAGTAAGAGAGGAGGGATTCAATGCAGCAAGGGAAGATATTACTACATCTAGTGTATCTCAGCTTCGACATTGTGTTACACTAATAGTTAAACTTGGTTAAAAGAAAAGTTGTCTTCATGTAAAGACAGTGAACAGGCTGAAACAAGGTTGGCTACTACACAAAACTAAACTACACTGTAAAATCTCATAATCAGCTTCATTAAATTAACTCATCATGAACTCATTATCATCAATTCACTGTAATTAGATACATTTGTCAAGTTCAAGTCAGGTGAACTTGAATGATCTGGTTTGAACGTCAGGACTGATGAGTAACTTAAAATATCGTTCATTTAATATCAACTCACTTTCACTTATCTGATCAAGTTGAAGCGACTTTGTGTAACTTCATGAAAGAACAGATTTTTAATAACGATGCTGCTACGCTGGCATGTAATTATTACAGTATGTAACTTTGTGTTCCAGGTACGATCACCATCAAGAAATATGTAGTCAAACACCACCAACTATTTCACTGATTTTGGTGAAAGTCAATCATAGTTTATGTAAAAAATGTTTTCTGGTTTTCCCTCTGATGTCCTCTGGCTACTGCGCTTCAATTCTCAGAGGTTCCTGATGGCCAGTAAACTAAGCTGTCAGCTAACGTTAGGTCAGGTTGTTAGTCTGGCTCCTGGCTCTGAGCTCAGAGCATCAAGGGGTTTTGGACCACCAGGAAGAAGAGGAGGTTTTGGGACTGGGGACATGAAGCAGAGCAGGTGTCATGCCAGAACAGGAGCTGGGCAAATGGGAAATGTAACTGGGATCAGCAGCCTCTTTGAATGTGATGACAGAGGTGAAAAGACCGAAGAGGACATTGATGAAGGAAACTAAGTAAGAGAAAAAGAGAGTAACCAGACAAGAGAAAATCCGTGACTGACTTCACTGGTGAGAGCTTGGTGACATAAAAGGCTGAAAGACAGATGCTGAGCTGGTAATATTAGCTGGCTGATATGTCGTGTGTTGTTCACCTTGCTTCATGTTTGGCTGTTAGCAAAGTTGTCAACTTGCTAGTTTTTGATCATAAGTAATGTAATCAGAACAAATACACACCACAGTGGTCCATATTTAGGACGGTATTACACTCTGAGGTTCTAAATTGCAAAAATACCAATTTCTATGTAATTTTACTTTATTGATTGCATCCCAGCATGCATTATATAATAGGGTTCAAGTTCTAATTTGAGGAAATTTCAATGATATTCAATAAGCATGAGCCTTACATAGTCTACTATCTAATGAAGAAAAGTATTAACCACACACACTCAACCTCCAACCTCCCATCATGAATATACATTTGTATAAATAAGCTGCTAAAATGTATGTCACAAGTCACATTGATTTGGCAGCATGATGATATGAAACTAATAAACAATAAACAAACTAAACATTCAATAATTGTATATAGTTGTGTATTGTAGAGAGATGGCCAGAACACTCTTATTACACAGGAGGTCTTCTATAGCATTGACACAGTTGGCCGAAAAAGCGAACTCCCAATCAAAAGACCGAAGTTACATTGTGCAAGAACAGAGTCAGTGTAGCATCAACATGATTTAAAATCTGTTTTTATGGTAGAAACATTACATAATGTTGCTTTAACACTGCGTGTAACTACTGCAGGAAATATAAAGTCAAACATAACAGATCAGGTCATATTTTGCTCTCCCTTGGGGTCACATGAGAACATTCCAGCTATGTTCTGTATCACTATATGCCTATATAAAATAACCGCCAGTGATTCAAGACAAACATATGACTTAAAGGTCGTTTTCATGAATTATTCTGGACCCATGCCCAGATGTTGAGAAGATCTTTTATTTTAACTGGAAATTTTAAGCTTAGTCATCAACGTGTCCCATCTGTGCCACGTTTAAACGAAGCATCCTGGGACTGTGAAGGTTAAGAGGATGAGCACAATGAGCACTTTCCCATTAGAGCCACAGATCAGAAAGAGAGGGACGGGGAAGGAGAGAAGAGAAAGGGAGGCGGCGAGAGACTGATTAAAGACAGTCGGGTGGAGTGTCAAATGTGTGAGAGAGAGACTGAAAAGGAAAGAGGGAGAGAGAGAAATGAGCAGGCTTATCTTTGGCTGTGACCTGAAACAGCTGTTTCTCTGCGGTGCGTTGAAGATGGATCCTCACTCGTTTCCTCTCCATCCTGCCACTCTATTTATGCTGCCAGTTTACTGTCTTCAGAGGGACAGAGACCTACTTCTTCCCTGGAGAGAGAAAGAAAATCAATTCGACTTAGCGATCAATCACCGCAGTGAAGAATAGCATTTTACAAAAGAATGCCGTCATGTAAGTGTCTCCTTCTGCTTTTATTTTGCAAAGAAACAGGAGGTGCTTTTTCACATGATATTGCTTCTTCGAGTGACATTGTAGCAGCCAGGATGCTTCTCTGACACTGCAGATTTGACATTGAGCCGAAAGTCTTTCCTGAGCCTGGTTTTAGTGGTGATGTGGAGGTTTTGGCCTGTCATCGGCAGCTGAAGGCTCCCCCCTGCTCACCACAGCTGTCACAGCTGAGGAGAGGAGAGGAGAGGAGAGGAGAGGAGAGGAGAGGAGAGGNAGGAGAGGAGAGAAGAGGAGAGGAGAGGAGAGGAGAGAAAAGGAGAGGAGAGGAGAGGAGAGAAAAGGAGAGGAGAGGGTAAAAAAATGAGGAGGATGTTTCTCTTTCTTGCTCTCAGAGGTCAGTGAGGGCAACTGTGCTAGAAGCAACTGAAACATAATCCTTTGTTCTCTGTCTGTTTTGCACACTCACACACACACACACACACACACACACACACACACACACACACACACACACACACACACACCTGTACTTCCTCAATTTCTAACTGCAGAGTTTGTCCATGCAAGTGCTTTGTATGGTTGCACAGGAGGAGGGCTGCAGGGGTTGGATTGGAAATGAAAGATAGAGAGATAGAAAGAGTAGGAGTGCTTATAGACTTACAAAATGTAAAACAAGTGACTGCAACATGTACAGTAAGGCCGTAGCCAGGACTTAGGAAATACTTGAGTCAGGAGTCTTACATGAGTTTTTGAAGTGTTTTTCCTGCTTCCAGACCAACAAAGTAGGCTTATGATTATACTGTTTCCAGACACATCCCTCAAAGCTACTTTATTTTTTTCTATATGCAACAACAAAAGTAAATCATATTACACTGTACATTTCATTTTATTCATCGAGAAAGCATCTGCGATCATTTCCTATTAAACAAACCAAGACAGATGGTCAAATAAGTCATATACACCACAGGATATGACATACTGGCTTCACTTTCACTGATCACTTTTCTGGTTTTACTATGTATTTCCACATCCTACTTACCAAAAGTTATATGGTTGCAAAAACAGGACACCAGTTCAGTGTCATCAGTGTCAGCCTCAGCCATGGCTGCATTATACTTGTCTGTATACTTTGTTTTTACAGAGAATTAAAAAGTAGATCCAACAAAAGTACATCCAAAGGCCAAACACAGAGCTGACTCTGGAATATCTTCCTTGACACCTTCTGATTTTGCACAGTGTAAACATAACTAATGATACTCAAGTCAGTGTCAGCTGAATATATAAACACTTCAAGAGTTCTTACATGCTGGTGTGAGTTCCCAGTAGTTCAGACGTTCTGTTCAGAGGCTGACCTTACTTCGTGCTCTAATATATTCAGCATATCTTGTATCTTGTCAACACATGGTATTTATTTATCAAGTGCAACATGTAGTTAAAAGAATGGTTTGGAGAATCTTACACACTTTCTTATAGTGTTAGATGAGAAGGCTGACTACTCTCATGCCTGTATGGTAAATATGAAGCTACAGTCAGGAGTCCATCGTTTAACTGAAGACTGGAGACAAGATGAAACATCTAACTTGGCTCTGTCCAACGGCAACAAATTCCACCTACCAGCGAATCTTAAGTTCACTAACTTACTTGTTATATCTTGTTTGTTTGATCCATAGAAGAAAAAAAAAAGTTTTTCTGTGATGGGATTATGTGCCAGACTATTTCTTGGCTTTCTTCTAATGACTTCCTGGAGACTCTGCTGGTTGCCTGGCCTAGGAAAGATGACAAGACTCCAGGAAGTCACTATGCCTGGCCAAGAAATAGACTTGGTGCTAAATCACTACTCTGTTCACTCATATACTCTCTTTATAACAGACTCTCTGTGTTTACTCCTTCAATTGAGATTTCAGGCATTTATGTATCACTGTCATTTTGCACAACTGTAATTTGCATATCAAGCATTGTATTGTGGTGTTGCAGAAAGTGAAGTATGTCTAATGGACAGTACTTTTTTTTGTTCCATGTCATTTTAAGGGCACTATATAGTGGTTACAATCCTATTTCCATTTTCTAGATTACGTGAGCTGTACAGAATAGAGTGAGATATGGATTTTGTTACCCTTGGATGGGACCAGGCTTGTTGATTCCCCCTGTTTCCAGTCTTTATGCTAAGCTAAGCTAACCATCTCCTCACTGTAGCTTCGTATTTACTGTTCTGACGTGTGAGTGGTATCAGTTTTCTCTTCTACCTTGTGTATCTCCAAAAATGTTTAACCATTTCTGTAAAAGCATGTGTATTAGCACTCTACCAGTAGATATGAGTAACAGGTGGGGCAGAGGAGGAGGAGAGGCAGGGGAGGGTAAAGTAAAGCAAGGATGAATATGAGAGAGAAGAGGAGGTTTGGAGGAGAACATGGAAGAGGAGATTTAAAGGACAGGACTATGGAGAGGAGAGTCGGAGCCGAGCGGCATATGACTGGTCGTCTATGGAGGTTGATGACCAGCCCCTGTCAGTCAAGCTCACACAGAGAGAGCAGGGCCCTGCCATCTGCTCCAAAGTTAATGGGAAGGAGACAAGGTGTGGAGGTGAGATGTGTCGACACAGCCCAGAGAGGCTGGATGGAGAGAGAGGGGGGACGGTGAGAGGATGGAGGTCTGAGGGAGAAAGAAAGGAGAACGGAGGTGGATGGAGTAAAGCAGGGTGGAGACCAAGGACAGGGAAGATCATTTAATGAGATGGAGGGATGAAGAGATGGTTGATGGAGGTGGAGAAGAGTCGATGATGGATTAAATGAAGGTGGGAGCCAATAGAGCAAAGAGGACCTTGAGGGTGTCCCATCTCGACCATGTGCTGTGGGTCTTATTATGGCTCTCAGAATCCAAATCACAAATTATTCATGGGTAAAAGCATTCACTCCATTTCATCAGGTGGCAGTATTGCTACCGTGATTACGTTCAGTCGCAAAGTTTATTTTCCAGGTAACGTGACGTGCTCATACTTTACACTAATAATAAGTGGAGCGCTGTGGTTTATTGATGGAAGCATGTAAGGACCGAGTCAGACGAGCGTTTATGTGACAGCTAAATTCTGGGTCAGAATCAATTCATTTCAGTGGAAACACTGCCTGATGGTCCATGAAGGAAGCTATCATATTAGCTGTGTCCCACCTTCCAATTTTATATAACCCTGCTCTACAGGAATATAAACTGCCTCAGCAAAGATGTGCATCAGGTTTGGCAGTCAGTCATAAGAGATGTGCTGATGGTACAGATACATTCCCTTAAATTTACTGTCACAGTATATCTGTCAGGTTAGCAACAAGAGTGCAAGTATTCACTGTGTCACTATTTTCAACAACGCACAAATGACTTTCTTTGTGCCACTGTCTGACTGGACACTGAAGCCCAAGATACCAGACACTAGTGTTCACATCCCATGTGATAAGTTTATGCTACTAAAACACTAAGATGAGAGTTCAACATTTTGGGAAATGCATTAATTTGCTTTCTTGCCAAGAACTGGAAGATCGATGCCACTCTCATGTTTGTCCATTCATTACAAAGATAGAGCTAGGAAATGCTTAGCCCAGCTCAGCATAAAAACAGCTATCCTGGCTCTGTCTGAAGGCAACAAAAACCACCAACCAGCACCTCTAAAAATCACAAAACCACAGACTCAACAACTCCTAGCTCTATCTTTATACTGAACGGACAGAGATGAGAGTGTAATAATCCAATCTTGTCTTATCAAATCAATCCAATAAATAAATATGCTGTAGTAACTAAGTTAAATATGCCTTTATCAAAGTGTTTTAGCCTTACTAACATTCAAACTGACAGAGTGGTATTGATAGTTCCTTCTCTTGCTTTGAGGTTTTCAGTACTGAATGAAGACCATAATCTTTCCATAACCCTTAACCGATTGCTTCCAATTGTCCAAACAAAACCATAAAAAACAATCATGCTATGCCAGGAGAGGATTTTATAGTGTGTGCAGTCCATTTTGCATTGGCAGTGAACAGTTTGCAGATGTGTTCAATGTCCTTGTTCCTCATTATGTTGATAAAAGAAAATCGGTGTAGCGTGACGCTTCCTACAAACCTCCTGATCCAATTTAGTTGTATATGAAAATGATTTTTATGAGACAGGGTTCCTAACACATGCCAGAAATTTGTCTCAGACCTAAACCCCAAACTGAAAACAGAAGAATTGGTAAGAAATAAAGAAGAAGAGGAACATACTTATTGTGTGCAGGTGGTGCTTTATGCAACCATATTGTTTTTTTTATAAAGCCCAAAGGGCAGAGCAAGGACCACCACTGATTTCTGATCTTTAGTGTAATGTTAGAGTCCTGCATTCCTCGCATACTTTTGGATTCTCAGCATCTTGTAGTGAATGTGAGCTTAATGCCTAATCAATTGCTTTTGTGATCCTCTGAGAGCTTCTTAATAGACCATGTAGTGACACCCCGCTGAGGTCACAGACCTTTGACAGTTCAATTACGCCTCCCTTTTCACCACGGGATAGATGGTGACACACAGCGGGATCAGAATAACTATATCAGACAGGCATCTTCAACATCTGCTCAGTATAATTTACCAAAGCACACACATGAAGATGCAGTTTATCCTGCTCACATATTCACATAGGATGCATGTTGAGGAGAAAGACACAAGGTCACGGCGAGGGTGGATGCTGACGGTCAGACAACTGGTCTGGTGTTAGCATGCGTGTTTCTCATTATAATTCTGATCTATAAATAAACAAAATGAGAACGGGGTCAAGTCAAAAGTATCAAAATTACCACACATCACCAAGTTTGTGAGGCTGCTCGGCTGAGCCTCGCACCACCTGTTCAGGAAAAGTAGGAACTAGGTCAGAGCTAGCCAAAGTCACAACCAGGCAAAGTTAGCACGGCCCGGGTTAGAATTCAGGTCTCGGTACGAGGCTTTCCTCTCAGCTATCACACACATTCCACCCCCTGCTGTTTGGACATGAGCGATACTGGGAGTGTTTCCTCTGAGGTTCAACCCCCCCCCTACGGGTTCACCTCCTGACTGGACAACAGATGGACTGTAGTGGAGCCCAGACAACAACACCTCCTGCTAGTGTGTGTGTGTGTTTGTGTGTGTGCCTGGCTGGCTGGCTGTGTGTTGTTAGGTCAACATGGCTGCAGATGCAGGTGTGATCCTTCATGTCTCTTGTTGACACTGTTATCAGTCATTGTCCAACCATGGATGGTCCAGTCTGCCTTTGTTACTGTAGGTCTTATTCAGGATCAGTTTGTAAGTCAATCAAGCTGAACACTAAAGCTGAAATACACAGACAAAGACAAGTTTGCTCTTATTATAGCAGCTTTTTCAGATGCACCTTTTATAGTTTTTTAATCTCAATTAAAAGCCATCTCTATTAATCATTTGAATCAAACATTAATTGAATCCATTATGTATATAGATAAGTATCAACGCGTGACTCAGGTAAGGACACAATTAGTAGCAAACAATAACAAACAGAAAGAAAAGGTCTCAAGTATTGAGAAGACAAATATCCAGAATTTGAATTGTGAGACACACTCGGTTGGTTGTATTACAAAAAAACCTCAAACACACTCAGCTTCTAACGTTTATTCGTCCAGAAATATTTCAGTTTATGGTTTTTCTTCAGCTGTATTTCCTGAGGTGCTGCTGTTCTTTTTTATTCTTTTACATTTATTGACAATGAACTCTGAGGGGCTCACCCATCTTACCATGTCAGACAGTTAATAAAATACTTAGTAATTCAGAAATTTGCATATTTGCCTCAGTTTAATGTATATTTGCATTGAGGCAACGAACGAACTGATCCTAATCATGTATACAGGCACATTATTTCACATCACATCTTTCTCACATTTGTATGTATGTAAGTATGGCAAAGACGGTAGGGAAAAAGAGCTAGCTTGGCTTTGTAAATGCCTTTAAACATGTATCTTGTTTGTTTAATCTGTACACACACAGAAATGTAAAAATCTGTGGTTTTAGTAGAACATTCTGGAGCTTTTCTTTTTTTGCAGCCCGATGGAGTGACAGCACACAGGAGCAAACTGAGGATGCCAAGTTTGGTACCATAATGCCTCTATGGAGACATATTGTAGAGTAAAGCTGTGCTCACAGACTGCATGTGTTAACCCTATGCTATAGCCAGAGACTGTACTCACAAGTACTGGGCAGACGGACAAGCTAGAACCCTAAATTAAATAAATAGGATAAAATGCTAAAACTTTTAAGCCTCAAAGGTGTTGGTAGGTGTATTTTTCTCTGCGGACAAGTGGTGCTATTTGATTGTTTTGTATTTAAACAGCAATAATACAGGTGCTATAAAAATACAGGTAACCCCTTGATATCTCAACTATTCCTGTGATCCTGTGCAGGACTGCAAAATAAGACAACTCAGTACGAAAAACTACAGTGCACTTCACAGATAAAGACAGATGATGGACAGAGTGTTTTAGACATGAAGACATCTGATATGTCACTGCTGCTCAGTGAAAACAGTGAAGTCAGACATGTGCCTCTTGGAGTCAAAGCAGCCTCTTATCAATCAATCACTGTCAGTAAGTTCATAGATTCCCGCTGTGTCGCTGCTAAAAGTTGAGAATATTTGCAGTCTGAAGGCTTTGTAATGACAGAACACAGTCTTCCACAGTTTGCCATTCATAATCATCACTCAGCCTGCTGAAGACGTGCATATGTTATGGCAACAAATTAGACATTCAAAAGAACAACAAACATTTAGCGCCTCGTCAAACAGAGCAGCCCTGTCTGCGCCGACTCCTGCTGTGTTGCGCTACTGTTCTCAAGCTGCTCCAAGGCTCTGCTTTATATATACTTTACACACACACACATAAATGACTATGAGTGCACGCACACACACAAACATGCAGACATGAATGTTGGTGCATGTACACACACATGCAGCCAAATACAAACACTCCCACACACACTGGTCTCCAACAGTGGTGAGAGTCTATCAACACTTAGTGACATCTGGCAGGGATGCTGCCTCGTGAAGACAGGCTCTGCTGAGCCTACTTGCCATATTCAATATGAGTGTGTGTTCACATATTTGTGTGTGTGTGTGTGTGTGTGTGTGTGAGTGGGTGGGTGTGTGCTGGGTTATGTTCTGCCAACATCTGGAGTCTAGACTGAATGACTCTGAGCTAGTGGGCAATAGTCCGTCTCCCTGTCACCCACTCTGTTGACTTAGGTGCTGCTGTACGTTCCTGCACCTGTATGTGTGCATCCGTCTTAGTGTGTGTGTGTGCGTGTATGTGTGTGTTTGTGTGTCCTCCATGGGTCCGCTTAGCCAGTCCAAAGAAAGAAGCCATTTACCATCAGACTGTGCTGAAACTTAGTGTCAGGTGTTCAAATAGAGGAGCTGCATACTAAAAGAAACTCGGTACACACAGTTCAGAAATCAGGCACTGAAATCTAAAATCTGAATGGATGTTCCTTCATAACAGAAGACAATTTGATATTTGCCATAGCTGGAGAACCTCAGGTGTAATTAATAACATTAATGGCTCAGTGGGACCTTTAAACGGAACAGAGCCATCGTTAATATTATTAGTCACCCGTGCCTTTCCTGCTGTGTCAAAAATATCTGACCTCAAAAAGGTCTACAGTGAGACATCTGGAGCACGCTCTCAGTGCCTCCAAAAACAAATATCACTGAGTCCAACCATAGAAATTGATTATTAGAGGTGCAGAGCGAACCTTTCTTCCTGTAGCAAACTTTAATCCAAAAAAAGGGGGGCGCTTTTATTTAGCGTAGAACTCCCTCCAGCATGGATGTTAACAGCGTGGGAGCAAATGGATCAGAGCGCCAGACTATAAGATTACACCTGAGTGAAGTAACTATGGAGTTTTTGATTGACATTCATCATTGATGGGTCTGTTGGTGCATTTTGAGACTAGCTGTAGCAGCAGTAGCTCAGTCCTTGGGGACTCAAAGGGTGGCTGGTTTAGATCCACAGGACCACAGTATTGAGCGTGCACTGGGATGTGGAAAGGTGCCAGTGTACCTCCTGGGCACTGCCAAGAAGCCCTTTGAGCATGGAACCAGACCCTGTTTCTAGTGCGTTGCTTTCCATATTTGCATGTCTATGAGCCCTCTGTGTGTGTGTGGTTGTATTTTGGGCCTATGTATGTAAACTTAAGTGTAAAGAAATGTACCCATTAATGGATAAATAAAGTTCATCTTCTTCTTTAAGTATGTTCAGAGCTGACTGACACAGCAGCTAGCATTAAAAGGCTGTTAACTGCATGTTAACAGTCAGAGTGGTTTCTCTAACTGAACAGTCTTTGTCTAAAATTTTTTTGCAACTGTCGAATTCTAAATTAAACGTTGGCTCCGTTTACCTGCGTCATGTTCAGGGTCCTGGTATTGTGCCTGTTGGCTCAGGGTCTCACAATCAAGGCTTACTGGGACTCTTGAATGGAACAGTGACATTGTTAATTTTATTAGTAACACGTGTGTTTTTCCTACTATAACAAGTCAGGCATTTTTACAAGAGCTGAATCTGCATGTGTGCATGTGATATTATTGAATCTGGCTCAGGTTTAGCCAAAGGTGTCATCAGACAAACTGGTGCAAGTAAACCTGACTGCAGTGCTTTGGTAAAGATAAAGCTAATATCAGACAATTGATTTAGAGGAAGCTAATTAAATGTACTCTGCAGAACATACAGTAGTGAATAATCACATTATTAATGCGTATATATTTTTATGTCTTTAGCTGGTTGCTATCTGCAGCCATTATTTTAACACACCAGAGGCACGACCACATCTATTATGTGGTTCCACTTCAGTTTACTCTGTAAATCCAGGTTTAATCCAGGTATTGAGAAGCAAGATAGCTATTTATCACCACCAGAAAGACTTTTTTTATTTTGTACTCACCCACAGAGGCGTCTCTCCTCTCCAAAAACCTCCACCCAAAACCTACATTTACGTATATCCTACTAAATGGTTTTGCCAAACACATTTTGAAGCAGACGTAATTGCTGCTGGCATCATGTTCGTTGGCAAAGTTTCCCCGCATGTGGTTAAGCTTTAGTCTGCTAAAACACACTGGTTACGGTAAGGGAAAGGTTGTGGGTTTTAGTTAAATATCTTTAAAAAAAATAAACATGTTCTGTCTTGTGAATCAAACCACAGTTGACTTTGTTAATGTTTAACAAAGACCACATTTTTCCCTGTTAACTAAGTGTGCCTAAACATAGCCATAAAATCTTTTAGCTGCCACGAGCACATATTGTAGGAAAACAAATAAAATATGTTGACACGAACATTTTCCAGGTGGAGGAGGATGAAGGTGGAGGCTTCCTGTCACAGAGGATTGAACATATACTGCAGTGTGTTGTGTGCCACTCTGCTGCCTTGTTGTGATAATTGTGCCCACTGATAAGACTGGTATGAACGAATAAATAATGCCTATTAAATGCCATGAATACTGGATTTTAGTCAGGGATTGGGAATCAATGGAGAGCAGGAGCTCTCTGCCTCTGGTCTCTCCGTCCCTGTCTTACAGTCAAGCACTTGAGTTAATTAAGTCTGTAATTACACAGCGTTGTGTTTGTTTACTCCTCCAAATACCAGAATTAGACAAGTCTTTTCAGGGGTGCTCTCTGAAATGTCATGTAATGAGCAGGGCAGCTGGCATTGGGGCATTAAATGTTTTGTTTTTGCCTGAATCTGACAGCCTAAGTTGTTTGGTAGCACTTTTTCATCCGTTTCTGCGTGTTAAAGTGCAGAGATGTTTTTTTTAAAGCGATCTACGCCTTTTAAAATAAGTGGAGGGAAATGGTGAGTGCGTCTCTTTATCAAAGCGCATTCTGCAGTATTTGAATAATGATGATTTGGAATAAAGTGTTGGAATGCTGCGGTGAAATGCATCATTATCCCAACTTTCATCAAAATACAATCAGCAGAGCCGTGGATTTGTGTGTGACACATTTGACAAATAGAAGTGTGAATCATGGGGGATGTTTGCTCATTTGTTCCTCTGTTATCCTTTTGATTTTTGGGGGGTTATTCCTATGGATTGGATGCCAGTCATTCATTAGTTTTTTTTTCTCTGTCACTGGGGGTTTCACTGTGGGGAATAAAAGATGGTAATTTTTCAGGGGTCGAACATTAGAGCAGTAGACTGAAATGTGTGTGTAATCCACAAATGTGTCGAAAATTGCGAGAAAATGGCGCCTGACTCCAACAAGCTGAACTCTATTGTTTTAAACTCTCCCGTTTAACAAAAGCAGTGTTTCTCTCTATTTCCATGGGAACAATTTGCACTTGACAGAGAGCAAAGGCGCTGCGGTGGAAGAGGGCGGTGGGGGAGGCAGCGTGCCGGCAGGCAGCAGGTGATGTGTCTGCCTCCTGAATGCCTCCACATGCTCTGTGTCCATGGATTTATGGCCGTGCCACCGTCGGCCCGGATCCCCTACCGGCCTGGGGTCAGAGGGCACCGTGGTGCCCTGTACAGCTGGCCAGCTGGTCCTGCTCAGCCCTGCCACCCACCAGCTGAAAGCTGAGCTACCCATGGGCACACAGGCATACAGTGTACTTACACGCGCACACACCGCATACACACTGTTGGCCAGATAACCACCACAGATGCCCAAGCAGGACAACCAAGTCGGCATTGATGCATCCTTGAGCGAGTTTGAAAATTCACAACAGAGGAGAGGAACAGGCTGGTAGCAGACACACATAACACACCAAACTGTAAACACAGGGCCTCACACTCACTGTATGATTATTAAAAACGGTTCTATTTGATTTCCTCATAAGCATAGAAGTATTATTTTGGTGTCTGTGTAAAGAAAACGCTGCATTACTAACAGAGTACACAGGGTTCCATGAGTAGAAGTCCTGTCCTTGTTCTCCATAGACAATATCGGGTGGATGACAGCTGGAGCACTTCAGCAGCTGCATGAATCATCAGTACTAAAGATGCAGAACTGTGTTATAGAGTATCTGTAGTTTGATAATAAAAAACACCAACTCAGTAATCAACTCTAACTCCCAAGGAGCATTTCAGTAAGATGCATCCAATCATCCACTACTGAATGTCGATTAGTGTAATTAGCAATTTCCAAATAAATCCTATACACATACACGTCATATAGATGTAATCACGACTGGCCAAAAATATTATATAGTTACAATATATCTGACCTAGAATATAATAAAACGTAAATACCTGAAAAGGTAAAGCACTCTGTTCAAGGTATTTTACACATATAACACAATATGTGCAAAATCAGTGTAATATGCATGTTATGGTGCAAAAAACAAAAAGTCATAATATTAGTTGTAAAAGCTGTTCTCATTTAGTGTACATCTCTTTCTGTTGTTGTTGTTGTCAGACAGCAGAACGAGGGCGAAATCAGATCATGGCTTATACGTACTATGTTGACCAGCAGTCATTACCAAGCTGCTGAGCTGCACTCACGGTCATTATTTTACAATCACAACATCATTAAAGAAAATAAAACAATATGCAGGTTAATGACAGGAGCTCTGCTTTGAGACCTAAGATGAGTGAAGAGAGAAAAAAGTCAGAATTAGCAAAGAATAGTTTCCAGGTACAGCCAAAAAGCATCTGTTACCATCTAAATTACCTGGAAATGTGTATTTATGTCTGCAAAACAACTATAAACTATATCATAAATGTGGCTGCTGAAGGACAGATCCTCTGTTTCTGAAACTTTCCAGTGGACACTGAATACACAGCAGGGCTGTCAACAAATATTCTGAATCCAAAGATATAATTGAATTGTAAAAAAAAAACATTTATATTCGATTGTGAAATCACTTTAATAGATTGAAAATGAAAAGATGGTTAGGTTGAAATAAGCATAAAATTCAACAATAGCTGTGTGGTAATCATGGCAGAGAGAGTGATCACTGAAGGACACAGAAGAATAACTTAACATTTAGACACAAACCAAGAGCAAGAGTGACCGCTGAGCTAAAATACTGTAGCTAGCAGAACCGAACAGCAGCTGCGGGACCAGCAAGGAAGCTGCCCAGCCAGAAGAAACACCCGAACATCATCCTTGAGCGATTCCTACAGGATTGATACACAGTGGAAGATCTCTACCACACAACCCTGAGCCAACACCGCATAGAACAGGTGCCTTTGCGATTCAGCCCACACAGCTTAGGAGTGCAAAACCGCTGTTGCAAAATGGACAGCTGCACGTGTACCACGATTACCCATGATCAAAAACCAGCGAGTCACCAACCCCGCTAGCAGCCAAACATCAATCAAGTGCATGTTGGTCCCTGTCTGAATCCCCGTGCTCCGGGCCTGAAAACATCCTCTCTATTGCCTGTGGTACAACAATTAACCCCGCTACTGTAAGCTCATAGTCTGAGCAGCCCTGCTAACAAACGGAAACAACATTAGCTAACAGCAGCTACAGTTCACAGCAGTTTACTTCACTGTCCATCAGGAATTTGATAGACAGTTGACACAGAGCAGCAGGGGGACAAAGGGAAAACTAGAAAACACTTCCGTCATAGAATATGATCCAATTTCACCAGAATAAGTAAAATAGTGAATGTAACTTAGTGCCATAAAGCAATACATTAAATTATGTTACCTTCTTGTTGGTGATCGTACCCGGAGCACAAAGTTACATAGTGTGAGATGAGATGTATGGGGTGCATTCATATGATTTTACATCAGTGTATCATCAGAATGATTTAAATCCTGTTATTTCATGCTAGAAAAGTTACACAATGTTGCCTTAACAAGGGCAGATCCTAGTAATACTGTGGATCTAAATATACATGAACCAAAGACCACTGTTGTCCTTCTTTCTGCGTCTCTTTACCCTCTATTGCCCGGGTGTTATTCTAACCAAGAGCTACCCTCTCTCTGTCAGCTAGAGCGATAATACCCTCACTCTTGACACAGTAGTTCCTGCCACAATCAGGTCAAGGCCGGCCTGCCAGAGACAAAGAGAGGAATAAAAATGTATCCGGAAATAAGAGGTGAATGTTAGAAAGCTGATACCAGAGTAATGTGGAGTCAGTTTTTTGACAGCGCAGATTGTTGCCAAGAACTGAGTCATTGCAGAAGGACACTGGTGGTGTGGTGCACACACACACACACACACACACACACACACACACACACAACGGAGAGAATGTGTGTGAGGCCAATTGTAGTTCAGGTCAGGGTGTGCCGGATAATAAATGAGTCTCTAGTGATCAATCCACTCAAATGGTGTGTGTGTGTGTGTGTGTGTGTGTGTGTTTTTACATCTGTATGAATTTGTATATATGCCCCCTCCACATCCTCCCTCCCCCAGGTCAGTGTCTTAAACCCAGCATAATAAACAGGGCTGTATGTATCCACTTTATAACATGACATTCTCCATTCACAGCGCTGTCATCATGGAGCCAGTTACCGCCTCCCATAGCGTTTTGCTGACAGACATTTTAAATTAGACTAATAAATTGCCTAGCGCTCTGCCTCGTGCTTTCTAAAAGCCCTGTTACCCGGAGACAAATTAGCACGCTGCAGGTATAAAGACTGCATTCTGAACAAAAGGCCAAGTTGTTTTTATGAGGCGAGGCCTAAATATTCGAATGGAGATGCGAGGGTCATCTGAGGAGGGTCAACGAACAGAGAGCAGCGTCGATAAGAAACGAGAAAACAGGCTTTGATACATTAATGAGGCGTCGGTGCGTGTGTGTGCGTAAGCGAGGTGTGTGTGTGTGTGCGTGTGTGTGTCGTATAATGCACCCTGCACTGATAGGATGGTTGTGACATTTCAAAGCCAGTCAGAATAGGAGAAAATGTGTTTTGGCTTGATATGTGATCTGAAGTGGGAGAACAGGATATGTGTGAGTGAGCTGGCTAACACCCAGTCAAAGCAGTAAAACACTGGGGAACAGTTTGAAGTCTCTTTCTGCGGAGCAGGTTCTGTTGTTGCAGCAGCGGTCTTTGTCAGCACTCATTTAGTAGTATTCTTTCAACTCTCAGAGCAAGCCTTAACATCCTCTCCAGATGAATTGAGCTGCACTTAAGAAGAGAGTGGATGGAAATTAAGCTCCTACACAATGCGTGGGCAGCGCTGCCAAGCACATGACAAAGTGGAAAGTGTTGTATTTCAAACCATATAATGTTTCTCAAATGTGAGGCAATGCGGTCAAAGCAAAAAAAAAAAAAAAAAAAAANGGAAAAAAAAAAAAAAAAAAAAAAAAAAGAAGGGAAAGTGGAGAAAGAAAGGAAAAGCAGAGCAAGCTATATAGCCAGGCCAGATAATTGACACTCTCAGAAAACAAGCCACCACTTCTCCTCTTCCTCTCGTCGGCTGAGTGCCGCACTGTTGCTGAAGTTATTGTGCCCATTGTAAGTCACAAAGCAGGGAGGAATGTTTGGCCGGCTCTCTGGGAAACGCCACTTCAGGGCCCACAGCTGTCACAGCCTGGGGACTTGAATTCTGCCACAGAGAGTTCAATGGTGAGGAGCTGGCAGAGGGAGATATGCTTTTTACTTAAGGATGGCAAGCTGTGAGAGGACTTGATGTGAAACCAAAACATGCTGCTCTGATATTTGGTTACTCACACGCTCTCTTAGCTTCTCCAATCACACACTAATCGCTATCGTCCATCCCCATCGCTCTTACTCACAAACTCTTCAAACTTTTCTACTTCTTCTCCTCTTTTTTCCCCTCCATCCTTCCTCGTATCTCTTCTTCCTTCCCCTTTTCAAAAGTCTGTATTGAACCTAACTTGAATAAACAATCATCCCTCTGTGCCTGAGCTTCCCATCCCGCTTCCTAAAGGAATGCTGCTTCCCATCCTCCGTCTCACCATGGTTACTGGGAATCTGCTGGGAGTCACGTTTTACACAGAGGTGAATATGGGCACCCACTTCAGAGAGGCTGATTAATGTGCCTCCTTTTTAAATCAGACTTTAATTCATATTTTGATTAATCAAAAAAAAAAAAAGTTTCTTTCCGAGGCAGGCACAATTATGAACAGCCAAAATGCAGGTGCAGAGTTGATCCGCCATCAGTTCACTGACATAATTGCCAACAGTGAAAATAAATTAAACTAAATCTCTTTTATGACTCCTTCACATTAATAAACATTTTAAAATATTGGCCTTTTAAATTAAGTGACTGGAATTCCACGAGTAAATGCAAAGACCTGTTGAAATAAACATGATCAAAATGCATTTGTCTGACTCTCACAATTATCCAATTCTCCTATTTATTTTTAAGAAGGATGAGAATTTCTGGATAAAAGATCCTTCAGAGGATTTTCATTCTGTGCTGGTGAAAGCTTACGTTTGAAAATCTGCACCCTTCAAAAAAATAATACATGTTTTTTTAACAGGTCATGGAGTGCCTTGGATCCCCCTTTTATTCCATGTGATCACTCGAGGACCCGTTTTTTTGTCCAGTGTGCCCGAAGCCACAATCACAGCAGCAATTCAGCTTCCTCTGTTCTTGATGGAATAAAATAGTCCCTTTCTCCCAGCCCCAGCCTTGAAATCAAATCATTTAAAATCGTTGACTCAGTTATTGTGTTCCACAAATGAACCCAGGCTCGAGACCACATGTGTTTTGGTTGTAGTCTGTGTTGCAGAGCCTCTTCTCTCTCCCTGTCGTCTTATTATGATAATGACCAAACCCTCACATTCCTCAGCAGTGATCTCATTTTATAACACAATACTCTGTGAGACCCACAATGTACTGGCACCCAGAAGGCCTTGGAGATCCACAATGTCTCGTCCGCTCGGAGGTTCTCAAACCTCAGGGATGGTGAGGGAATTAGAGTGCATGGAAACAATGCACCACACAATCTTCATCTATTAGTCTGTGAGCAGCCTTGGTTTGTTCTGTTCCTTTTTCTCTGCTTTAACAGCCTGACAAGGTCGCCTCTCTCTTACCAATCTACCAACAATTGATCTATTATTTGCAATGCAAGAAAATCTATACAACGTTTCTTGAAAAACTGACAAATGTTATAATCAAAAGAACAGAAGGCAAAATAATAAATCATAATGATAGTGAGGTAAGTATTCAGATCAGTTTTTAGATGTAGAAAAACCTCAATATAACAGTTTTGCTTTAAAATCACACTTAAGCAAAAGTAAAGAAGTATTATCAGCCAAAAGTATCAGAGTACAGTCAAAGTGTTTGTTCTGCAGTACAATGGCCGCTCTGGCTAATTTGTTATTATATAAAATATTATTAGATACTGCTGTAGCTGCTCAGGAGGAGCTCATTTGAACCACTTTATGTTCAGTTATGTTTATGGTTCATGGCCTAAAGTCCAGGATTAGGATCACAATAAAAGGAGAGGAAAGAAGAAAAATAAGACAGTTCTATTAAATAAAGTTGTATTTTTTTGTCTATCTATTTTTTTTTCTATGTTTTTGTGTAACTGTCTAACATTTTGCCTCTTTAGGCCACAAAGAGTTTTTTTTTAATGAAACAATCTGACAGGATTTGGAGGGAAAATGTCTACACTATAGAACTACAGCTGCAACCAGACGCTGTGTTTTTTTTGTTAAAGTTCACAAACAAAAAAGGTTAACAATAAAACAATAGTTTAACCTTCAACAATTTACATTACATTGTATAAGCACATAATATGTTCTTTTTAGGGACTAGTGTGTAAGATTTAGTGACATCTAGCAGTGAAGTCACAGATTGCATCCAACTGAATACTGCACGCCTCACCCTCCCCTTTGAAGCTAAGGTGGCTGCGAAGTCAGCAAAAGAAAAAAAAATCTATGGTCTGGGCTACTGTAGAAACATCGGGTTCAACGTGGTGGATGCTAAAGAACGACATAACAATTCTTATTTTCAAATGATTACATGAAAACGGATATTTGTGCCATATTCTGCCAATAGATCCCCATAAATCTTCCCCCTTTAAGTAAAATGATGATAGGTATCTGTTAACATGTGTCAGATTAAGCCAGTGCACCAAAAAACAGAACATTTTTCTGTGATATGTAGCCAAGTAGAAGTATAAAGTAGAACAACAGTACTATTA
>NC_040023.1:27858759-27858997 GCF_000972845.2 Larimichthys crocea
AGTACTTCATACTGGCAGAATACACTTCTGGCAAACGGGATGAAAAATGGGTGTCACATGCTTTTAGCAGATATGTGCTAATGTGCCCAATTTCCAGGCTCATCATGGCATTAATGTACAAATCTCTGGCCTGGGTGGTGATTATTCATGTTGAAGGCAAAAATAATCACCAATAATTAGCTGTGTTTGAGTATCGCAGAGACCAGAACCCTGTTTGTATTGTATGAACCACAAACTA
>NC_040023.1:27859093-27878930 GCF_000972845.2 Larimichthys crocea
GTTACATGTTAAATTTATTATGCGCTGTCATGTACACCTGTGTGTGCTGCTAGATCTTAAACAAATGACACCATGTTTAAGTATTCAAATTAAGAGGTGATCCAGCAGCAGCCTCCACAGTCAGCTCAGTGTGTCAGACTTCAGCTCTGAGGTCGTCTCACTACATATGCATCAGATGCAGAGGTAGGTGCAGGAGACCTTTCCTGCAGCAGTGTGTGAATAACCACATTTCTAACCACATGAAACACATTGTGTAATGAACCAACAAAGTCCTCTTACATAAAAAACAAAATATGTCACGCCCTCTAAAGTAAGACATTCTGAGAACTGGCTCCAGATCGTCCGATTCATCAGGATGGAATGCCTCTGAGCTTATCATTTCCTTTTATCAATGGGGGCGTGATATTCTGACAAAACTATGTTATCACACTCATGCGTCTCCACTGTTCACACAGTCATGACTGGAGAAGAAGAAGTGGTCTAAAGTGAGACTTCATTTCAAAAAGAAAGGCGACTACAGTGCCAGTTGTAATGTTTGTTCAAAGGTAACAGTAAGGTAAGAAGGGAAACACCAGGTATGCTGAAACATCTCTTTACACATCACACAGGCTTTATTCCAAACATGCCATGTATTTGACACTACGCACGAGTGCCTTTTCTTCCCAACCAAGCAGCACGTCCGTTACTGTGGGCAAATATCCTGTTCTAATAACACTGGTGCCATGCAGGCAGGTCAGGCTTTAACTAAGAAAACAGTGGAGCTATTGCACACTGAAGTACCTTTTTTTCTACTGTTTCAACAGTGTTCTCACTCCAAGATTATAAAATGGTTGTGTTGACCTGTAAAACCAGTTAAGACCTGCTTATTCTTCACACAGAAAATTGGATCAATAATGGAATCGATAATGAATTGATAACGGCATTGGTATTGACATTTTGATCCAACACCCTTTCAGTAGGATGACATTGTCTATCGGGGTCTAAACGCTGTGGTTAGGTCTGGTTAGGTTTAGGTAAGAATCAGGGTTTAGAGGTAAAATTGCAGCTCCTTTCAGGGACCTCCATCGTCATGGTTACAGCAACCATTTAATGAAGGTTAGGGAACGAACAAACCCACAATGACTTTCAGTAGGAAACCAGAAGCAAACAGCAGTCATAACTCCACTCTGGCAGCTGAACCTACGGTAATCTACGTTACCTGTCCAGTGTCAAACGACAGAGAGACTAGATTAGCAACTAGCTGGTGAACATGGTGGAGAATTTAACAGCCCGATCTTTTCCTCAGGCGATGGTAGATGAGCCGCAGGGCTATGCACGGCTTCCACAGCGAACACACTCTGCTGCGGGCATCGCGTGGCTGTTGTGTCATGCTACATCCGTGTCCTGTGTTTGTTTTTTTTTGTCTCAGGCGTGCCTCAAAGTCAGCAAGTAGTGAGATTCAATTGCTGTAACCAGGTTTCAGTCTGTACATGGAGGCAGATACATATTTGTAGCACAATCTGTAAATTTCAGATCTGGACCTGAATTGATGAACATGCTAAATGCACACACATAGTGTTTAAAAATGGTTTGAGGGTATAGTTTCACTTCATTATTATAAATATTCTAATGATGTTCAGCCAGCCATTGGAATGATGTTTAAATGATGAAGGTTTGCTTGAGTCTGGCAACATTTGCATGATGTCATCCGAAAACACATAAAAGCTTTTCATTCTTTAGCTCAACCACTAAGTTAAATTCACACACACACACGCACACACAAAGAGGATTGCACACTAGGACCTTCAGTGAAGCTGCTTGGTGTTGGAGGCACCAATCAGAGCATCCATAATAGGACTACTCAAGAGAGAGAGTGTGTGTGTGTGAGCCTCCGTCTGTCTTCTCAGTAGCTACTGAGTATCCGGTATGCATGCATGAATCCTTGCATATGTTTTTGTGTGTACAGGTAAGTCTGTCCTTATGCTGTCTGGCTGGCTGATGTTTGTGTGTGCGTGCATACAATTATGTATAATTCTGCGCGCATGTGGAAGTATGTGCAGCAACACTTGCACGCATGTGTGTGTATTTAATATGTACATGTACAAACATCTAGTCAGTATCATTTCTAGTCTACACATGCATGCTTGCGTGTAGCAGGCTGCTGCACGGGTGTGTGTTTGTTTATGTGTGTGTGTGTGTGTGTGTGTGTGTGTGGTTGCTGCAGGCAGGTTGAAGATTGTCTCCCCCCTGAGGCCCTCTCTCTCCCTGCAGCATGTGGGAACCATGGCGCGTTGCCAGGATACAAGCCCCTCGTCTGTACTGACAAGAAGACATGAAGAGCAAAGATTAATTATTTACAAGCAGACCCCTGTACACCACGTCTGGCTTGGCACTTCTCCTGCATTAAATGTCACTATCTATGAAGCCATCCATTTTATTGCTTATTCTATTTAAGCACCGTAGAAAATCTGTTGCATTGCCCTGCACACTTTTTCTCATATGGAACTCCTACGTCTAGGGCATTTTTTATCTTTTTAATAAGGTTGTTTTATGTTGGAATAAACAGCTATGACAGTGCATTTTTTTAAAGACATCTCTGTACAAAAACCAGTTGTTAAACAGGCCAGAATGCTCCCTAATGGTCCCTTTCACTCGCACAGCAATTTTCAGTGTGTTTGCAAGCTGGGATCACCAGTGTCCTCTGGGCAGCCTTCTCCCCAGCTTCATCTAATATTTATGGGGGTCTATACGCCGCTGACTGACTAGCAGATCCGCTTTCTGAGCACAAGCAGATATTTACAAAACATATTAGAATGATTCATTTACCATCACATTCGTCTTCTGCCTTCCCTCAGCCCCTGTCTTGCTAAATGACAAGGAATCCTGAGGCACTGGAGGGGTGGGGGGTGTGATTGAGTGAGTTGCGAGTTTATCGCTCTGACGGTTTTTTATTGTTGTGGATGAAGCAGATGAGCACATATAAACATGCAGACTAAAACACACTATACTGTATCAAAAGCAGCAATAAGATCAGACACAGACACGTGTATTACAGTAATATTAAGTCTTTTATTGAGGCATATACTCAGACATGTGCTCTCTGCTTTTGGCTGTGACAAAGCTGGAAGTGAAGGCATCTGTGCTGCTTCAACCCTGACTGGTCCTTTGTTCTCATTTCCTACCACCTCTTTGTTGTGCTGCTGACTGTCTGTCTGCCCGTCTCCCTGTCTGTCTGTCTGACTCTCTGTCTGTCTGTAGCCGACCAGGGTTTATTTGCATTCTTCCAACACATCCATATTCATGATGGAAGCGGGTCACTCCATGTGGAGATGTGTATATCTGTGTGTGTGTGTGTGTGTGTGTAGGTGTGTGTGCGCGTGCAGGATTTAATTGGGCTGTGGTCAGAGGGGATCCTCCACACTGAGTCCCAGGTGGAGAGGGAGCAGGGATCCCACTGTTCTGAGCATTATGCATTTTCCATTGTTTCTCACCCCCCCTCCTCCTCCTCCTGTACACATCAGCGCTCCTGCGGCGACGGCACGAGACGCCTTTTCATCAGGCTAAATTCAGTCTGATCCAGTGCTAATTCTGCTCATATCTGTCGAATTGATTTCAAGGACCACAGGCTGGGAAAGATAGATCTTGCTGTGTTTTTCGAAAAAGGAAAAATAAAACAAAATGGACTGAACATTTCAGAGATTCACTTATTTTATTGCAGCAAACACTGTGGACGTACTGGATGTGGCTTTTAAGAATTGAAATGTGTTTGCTGTGTTCAAGGTCATATGCAAGTGTAGGAAAAATGTTCCTGGTTGAGAAATGGAATAATGAATGTAAATCTCAGCCTGATATTTTGTATATTTTTAAATATCCTGCAGAAAATAATAAATATTCAGTGTGTTACATTTTGACTGACAGTGATGGGCTGACTAAAAAATGCACAAAACCAAAGCCACCTTCCCCTACAGCAACCATGTGGCTTCGTGCAAAGGCTTCTATTATCATCAGAAATGTAATTGCACTGTTGTTGTTGAAGGACAGAGGACAGGGGAAAAAGGATCAGGCTCAGAGATATAAAGTACGTGCCGAGCATTAATGCCGAGCCCACTTCCACTCTCCACTCTCCTTTATATTTCCCCGCCAGTCTCTGTGACTTCCTTACATGATGGAGCTATTGTATCCCCTTAACCCCCTGTATGTCACATGTCAGGAAACACAATCACCGCTGCAGCCTCCTTCACCCTAAAGTGGAAATGAGCATTAACACCAGGCTGGGATTGTATAGCAGAACAAGGCTTATTACCGAGGTCAATGGCTCGGGATAACACTGTTTCAATGTGCATTCCCAACGGTCTTTGGAACGGGTTGTTGGACAGGGCCTGCTTTTGTTTTAAAATCTATTTTAATATCGATTTTAAATGCAGGGATAAAAGAGAGTATTTCATTGCTGAATAAATGCCATCCAGCTGTATTTATATGTAAGGGGTTAGGGACTGTATGAAAATTATTAGGAAGAGAGATAAGGTGTATGAGTAGGGTAGTCTAGAATATTTGGAAGAGCAGGAGTGGGTCTTTTTTCCTATTCACACAATAACAGAGAATACTTGTAATACTGAGTAAAATAAGCTCTTTATATTACAAAACAAATTATTGCTACCAACCAAGACACATGTAAAAATCCATATTTAGTAATTCATCACTGAGAGGAGTAGATTCATAACCAGGAGAAACATACAGGAATGAGAGGTGTGCAGCAACTGCTGACAACAAGAATACAAGGTTTTAGATTAATTTATATTTGAGTTCTAATAAATGTGACAGAAGACCAGAATGTTGTGATCAGTGGACTTTACTGCATTAAATGAGAGTGCCAGGTTGTTTTTGGCAGAACATGAATCATCATATTTGCGGGGTCATGAGTAGTTCATTGTTATCTTGTATTGTGTTTCATGTCATGTATGTAATGTAGTGATTTCATTCTGGAGCATTGTTGAAAACTTTGGTCATCTACATTACACCACAACCCTGATCACAGCCATGTTTCACTTGATTGTAGTCTTATACATCATCTCATAGGTCATCACGGTTCTTTTGTGATTTTGATGCTTTCATGATAAGAATATGTAACTTTTTTGCTACTTATTATATGAAGTTGAGTTCAAATAAGTCTTAATTTGAGCATAAAAAGAAAAGTGTGTTTGAGGAATTTGAAACTGTAATCGATGACATCTGTACAAATGTATTCAAAGGCAGGATTATTAGCGAGGTGCTTCAAATGATTCTCATAGCTCATTTCAAAGTGTTTCAAAACCTTTCATTTTAGCTTGCAGATTTCTGGAACATATAAATGTAATGTCTGACACGGAGAAGGTTTTCTTTTAAACATTTTCTCATCACAGATATATATTGTATTTCAGATTACCCTTGAGCTTCAAAGCACAATTTTAAATCCCTTATGTGAGTTTTTATGTTTAAACAAACACTTTTAGTGGAGAGAGTGTTTTTTTTAAGCAGAGCGTCCATTGATGCTGTTTGCTGTGGAGGGCCTAGCTTTTTTAAAAGCACTTCACTGCCGGGGTGACGTTAGCTCAGTTGGTAGAGCAGCCGCCCCATGTACAAAGGCTCAGTTCTTACTGTGGAAGTCCAGGATTCAAATCCGACCTGTGGCTCTTTCCTGCATGTCGTTCCCCATCTCTCTCTCTCCCCACATTCCTGTCACTCCTCAGCTGTCTCTATCAAAATAAAAGCTTGAAAAGGCCAAAAAAAAAGTCTTTTCACTTCCCTCCTCACCCAAATCATTTTCATACACTCCCTGATCTAACTTTTTCCCAGAAACACTGCTATTCTCATCTCATTTTTCCAACCTCAAACTTTCTCTGTGTAAACAATGAAACCAAATGGAAAGAAAAAAAAGAAGAAGAAGAGAAACACTGAAATACGTCTCGCCTCTTTGCTGCCAAAAACCCAAGCTGTGCATATTATGACACAGGCTCTAGGTAATTTCACATGAAACGCTCACAGTCGGTCTTAAAACAATTAGCGGCTTTGTTTGATGGGAGAGAGAAAAGAGTCTATGAGAACTGATTATTGCGATGGGATTTTATATTGCTTTTTAAAAACCAATTAACTCCTGAGAGCTTAGTGGCTTTTCAACAAACGGCACATCGTTAAAGTATTGTTGAGAAACATTGTTGGGCGGGATAATTGGCATCCATTCAGAGTGGCCCTGGCAGACTCTTAGAAAAGGGTCTCGCTGAACAATCAGACACTCAGAGACAGAAGCCTGAGTTGGCATTTCTCTGGCCTTTTCCCCCTCATCGCAGATTCTCCCTCACAGCCATTCCTCAATCCTTATCTCTGCTCCAGCACTGCAAACGCTCACATTTAACAGGAAACTGAAAGAATACTTTCAATGTAGTCATTTGACACACAGTGCAAGGGACATTAGGTGCATGCATTGTCCACTCCTTCTTGACACTGAATTTAAAAGAGCAATTTGAAGCAGCCTGCTGTTTCATACATTTCTTAACAAGTTTTGGAATAATCTCAGTGTCCAGTAAGAGGACTGCGAGTCTCAGCATTCTTTTGCTTTTGGCAAAAAAAAATAAAAATCTATCTAATCTAATCTATTGTCCTGAAAACCTCAGCAATAATTTGAAAGACGTAAATGACAGAATGTAACAAATCAGATTTTGTGAATTGAATATGTAAGCACAGTCAGCGTCTATGGTCTGGTCAGTTATGAAACAAAAGGTCTTTGCTTATTAAATCATCTTATGTTGATGGAAAATGTAATTAGATTTTTTTTTTTTTTTTGCGGTTTATTTGACAGAGACGAGGGTCATTAAAAAAACTAAATGAGGCAGTTAGTCTAAAAAGCCAACATTTGGCTGAACTGACCAGATGTTAAAAGGAAAACAGCATATCTTATAAAAACACTATGTAATAAATATTCACAAAATTATACATCCACAGTTAAAACATGCCACGGTATAAGAGATAGTAGCTAGCTCTAATTAATAGTAAATAAGTGGAAAGCATCAAGGACAGAAAAAAACTGTCTAATGTTGACGTATTTGATTCTTAATGAGCCACATTTTCAACTGAAGAACAGGAAGCATGCGTTCACAATATAAGAAAAGAAAAGAAAAAAAGGCTGACTTGAAATGAGAATATAATCCTGTCTGCTATCTCTGCTGTTTGTTTTGTGTGTGAGAAATGTTTAAAATGGAGGGGGAGCTGGATATGTGTATTTCATTTCACATTTGACAATATGTGAAAAGTGGGATAATCACGTGTATATTTAACTTACTACAGAGAACGTTAAATTTTTTTTAAAATACCAAATTATTCAAAAACACAGCACTCCTCATTGAATCTATTCACAATGTATTTTGTTTTCTTCATGAATGTAATTTTCCTGAAATGAATGAATGTTTTTCATACTGCTGCTAATATCCAGACAAAGGACACACACTACTGGATTTAACATGTCTGAGAACAGCTTGATGAGGGGTACCCTGGCATTGATAGTTTACAGAGGAGAGATTATGTCTCTGTTTATCTGTTTATTATTATTATTATTATCATTATTATTATTATTATTATTATTATTATTANNATAAACCTTGTAGGATATGTAAAAACTGGACAGGGTGAGACTAATGGCTGGATTACATGTTGAAAATTGTAACAGATATAATATGAACCCAGAATGTCCTGAGCTAACACTTTTCGATTACAGTCACCTGCTTCATAATTGACTTTATGTTGCACACTGTACAGCAACGAGCAGCGCGTGTAAGAGGGAATCATTACGACAAACTCATTTCACTGAGGTGAGAAGAAAATCAATGAAAGCTGCTTCATCGAACTGAGGCCGATTGGTTGGATGGAGATTGGCTTTTTATATTTACCTCCACTCACAGACAGACTCACACCTGCTGTGTTCCTCTCCCTCTCTAATCGAACAGCCATGTCGAGCCGCTCTCTGGGGCTCTCTAAAGGCCTGGATCCTCTCTGCTCTCTGTATAGATCATGAGACAGACAGACAGACAGACAGACAGACAGATAGACAGTCTCCTGGGAACTCAGAGACACATCAGTTCCACCAACATGAAAACGCTTTTCTCCCGTCTATGTCTACAGTACTTTAAATTCTTTCCATCAGTCCTGACCTCTGGATGGATTTGTGTCCTCTGGATGTCCTGATAATGGATGTGAATGTTTTCTCATGGTCAGAGAGAGATTATTTTTTGAAAAATGACTGTTTATACTCAAATAAAAGTGCAGACCTATTCACTTGAAAAGCAACTGTATTTATCAAACAATTAATACACATTTACCTTTTTCCCCATCTCCAAAAATACTGACCCACTGCCCCCATACAAAAGGAACAAATAATACCAGAACACACAGTATACTATACATACATGTGTGTACATGTGTGTCTCCCAAACATTATACATTCACCGACATGCTTGCAAAGATACACCCACAAGAATATACATATATGAACATATGCTATACATTCATAAATGTACAGTGTCTGCAGAAATACTTATTTCACGTGTGCACATTCTTCAGACATGCTTAAACCTGCACCTGTAAACCTACATCCACCATCTACGCATACTGCATGTTCTAACCCATAAAACTGCATGCATGCATACATTTTTCACACCTGGAGGCCTCATTCCTTCTCTCTCGTATTAAGTTTTCCATCAGCTCTAACATTACAGTAGCTCTGCTCCCATTCCTCTCTTGCTTCAACAGCTCAGACCTGCTCTGTTGTCATATATTAATAATATTTCTCATCAGCAAACGCATTCTAATATGCTAACATAGTTTTACACCTGCTTGTTTTACACCTTTTGCTGAAGTGCACACTGAAAGAGAATCTACTGAATAATAAGGATGGGATTATTATAATAATTATATTCATACACAAACTAACTACTTATGTCCTCCATGCTCAGAACTGAATTAAACAGTTTTATTACAGTATCTGGTGTGTTCTTTTCAAAATCATATTTGGATATGTGGGAATTTTGGATGGGAGGGGGGTATTGTCTCATGAATCACAGGCAACTTTCTCCGTCTCAAGTGTTTCAGAGTAAAGAAAACAATATTCCTTTGTGCTACAAGTCCTGTGTAATGAACCCAAATGTTTTTGCTAGTGGCTGAACCGACTGAGAGAAAAGACATGAATAAAAGATGAAAATACAATAACAAGCCGAGGAAAAAAAAAATAAAACCCCAAAACTTTGAAGACACCAAAAGTTTGCATTAAAGAGTCTTGGATTAAACAGACACGAAGAATTCTGTTGTTTACTTGAAGAAATGGGTTTCTCTTATCATCACAGCTTTGATCAGAGTGACACAAACAGATCCAGAGAGAGAAAAACAACAGAAAAAAAAGGAAGTAGTCCCATTCCTGATTGACAGCTTTAATTAACAAAAGCAGAGCGGGCTCTGTGCATTTCCTCTCACAGCCTCTGGGGGCCCAGCCGTGATAACAGGGAGATGCCAGAAAACAATACCTGACTTTCCAAACAAATTATCTATTCTCCTAGCAGTTGTTTTCATGTATGTTCATGTAGGATTTTTTAATGAGGATTTTCAATTTGCGCAGTTAAATCAAACTGGAATCCAGTTGTGAGGAGACGCTGCCTAAAATATTCTCGCAAGGAAATTAGTGAGATACCATATGTTTCTCCTGGTAAAAGGTTCACAGTTATAGCAGGCTGCTTTTATAGGAACCTTTCACCTTCAGTACACGTGTGATCTGATAGAAGTTCAATTAATTACTTCTTTCTGCAGGATGAATGGAAAATATCACTATCACCTTTTGAGTGATTTCATTCCACAAATTCGACAGTGTGAATAACAAACAGGTACTTATCTATTCAAATCTACTTCTGTGATTGCAATTTCTGTAATGAAAATATGAACATGATGGTATTTTCAGGGTCGTAGTTCAGGTTATGTCCTGAGGGTTTAACAATTTGAAGAAAACTTTACATTCCCCATCCAAAAAAATAATATTATCATGATGGTTTCAGTATTTATATATTTAAATGTAGCTATTTTAAAGCCAACAAAATAAATAAATGATTCAGTGCCTCATCATATATTTAGACTTTCATCCTTAAAAATGAAATGCAAAGAATAGAACAGTTAATAAATAAAACAGGACAAATTTAAAAGAAAAGCTTTTTGCTGTCTCGGAGAATGTGGTTACACACTGATGGGTCACTCCACCTTACACAGGAGGAACCGCGTGTTTGTTGAGGAGGAGAAAATTCATTTTAAATGATTTATATAATGTCTCCTGTAGGTTTGGACGAGCTTCATAAAGTCTGAAAAATCCCGACATGAAAGACATGTCACCTAATGAAAGATGTGACCAAGCTGCATCATGGGATTTAAGATCTTATCATCTGCTGTGATATCCACAACAATTAATGTGAAGCAGTCACTGCTAATTATATTTTTAATTCTCTCATGTATGTAGGTGTGTTGACCCCCAGTTGGGAATAAAACCACATTACTTTGGCCCCGGAAAATAATTTTCTTTATCAGTCTCCTGTGAGTCCTCTCGCTTTCGTGGAAGTGCATGACTAAGTTGCTTAGAACGCCTAAAATATGAAGCATAGTTTACTTTTGACCAAATGTGGACAGGATTTGTCAACGCTTCAACTAAAAACTGATCTTATCTTCACTTTAGAGTCCCCATGAGTTGAAATTATTCAGCATTTCGCAAGGAAAAAGATTTATCATGTGAGCCCGTGTAGTTATCCTGAAGTTCCCTTCCAGGCATAAAATGCTCTGCTTAACACAAGACTAACGGTTTTACTTGTCTCACCGGAGGCTTCAACTTTACTCACCACACTTGTGTCAGTGTCAGTTTACATATTTGACCATGGCTGCCAACAAACTAGTTGTGATGTCCTAAAATCCTGCTCATGAAAACACGTCCTGAACACTTAAGATGAGTGGAGAGAAAGTGAATGTGAAAACAAAGTCTGCACATCTGTCATTTGGCACAGTGACACATCAATAATGAAGGAGGGCATCGAGGCCCGGGGAAGGTGAAAATATCTCACAAGAAAAAGCAAAAGCTTAGAGAAAAGTCATGCAACATGAACATTATTATTATTTTTATTATTATTAGTAGTAGCATATTTATTTAGATAAATGGTTTTGTCACTTATTTGAGGCATAACATCTTTGTACTGATGCTGACTGACCTGATATGCTATTTTGGGATACTAACACATTTTTTCTTCCCATCATGTCGTCGCGTTCCTGCCCCACATTTCAAGTTACATGTCACGTAACACTCCTGAGTTATTTAGTTCAAACACACATTCATCACGAATGCACACAGGCAGTTTTTAAGTGTAATATCACCTGATATTACCTGCGAGGAGCTACAGTAAAATTTTCTGGTCAGAGGTTTGTTGAAAGTATGCAGCAGCTTTCTGTGTGCGGACTTCTCATCACTGCTGCCACGTTTCTGTCTGTAACTGCAACATTTAAACAGCAAGGAGTAATAAATGCATTCCTTACACACGCTGCTGAATACAGTTCTTATCTGAACATTAAGTAACTCGGTGATTATGGCAAAGAGTGGCACAAATAGCCTGCAATAGCATGATGGAATACAGCGACAATGCACTCCTTATTACTGTATGTACTTACAGTGCAGTATTCCCTGCATCCGAATCATTATGTGCAGCGTGGGGAGGTGGGAAACAGTCACTGATTATGGTGTACGGGAGCGGAAATGGCAAGCAGGCATTAGCACACAGCGACATTAGCGTTGTCCCAGACAGCCTGTTAGTTGAAGTGGGTTTTAATTAGCTATTTCCCAGTTTGTAAATGGAGGAATTATCAATGCCCCAAAAACAAGGTTGAAACTGGGCACACAGCCGACGCACACACAGCACAAAAACATACACATACACACAGAAGCGCTCACATGTACTCATGTGCACGCGTGCACACAATCGCACACACCACCTGACAAACACACCCACACACACACACACACACAAAGACTGCCAAGTAAAAAGACAAACACTCCAAGTAAATGACAGATACAGACGTATCATATTAGCATAATGTGTGGCTCATAAATGGAAAAACACATTATCTAGTTTTAGGGACAAAATGTTTTTTTCACCTGCCTCCAAACAAATCAGAGCTCACTCACACAATGCAGCGCTCACTATGAGTGTTTATGAATGCAAGATTGCTCTCAATTTCAGCCACTCCTGGCTTTCCCTTCCTCCTTTAAGGACCTGCTCTGAGCCGTCATGGCTGAGGCCGTCACGTCAGGATGATAACACAATGCTGAAGTTATTAGCCAGCTTTTTAATTAGATTCTGCCCTTCCATCCTGTCTTGTCCCCTCTTGATTGTTTTTTTTTTTTTCTTTTTATATGTGGGTGCACCACTGAGGCATTATTAATATTTAGATGAGCAGCCCCTGCTATTGCCTCAGAGAATGTTAGTAAAAGCAGCCCCCCCCCCCCCAATAGTGTTAGATGGATGGAGGGATGGTTGGATGGAGGGATGAATTCCCCTGATGGCCCTTCATCTCTGCTGCTGCCACAGCCGTGCAGCCTCTTTAATAGGAGAGACGAGGATTCAGGCTGTTTGTGGTGCAGCTCTCTCTAACACGTTGTGCTGGGCAGCTTTCTTTTTGCTCTACACTTCTGTTAAAAGCACTAGCACATACACCTTTATTTATGAGTTCACTTCACTGTGTGTGTGTGTGTGTTTTTTTCCCTGTTGATAATTGCATAGATTGTCATCCTGCAGCAGAGGCCATGACACCAAGCTGAGATATTTCTAACACAGCTACAATGAGGTTTGATAACAGAAAAAAATCCAAGCTCTGAACAATCAAGAAGATGATACTTGATATGTGATGTATTGCTTTGTAATCGCTATCAGCCTGAGTATTCATTAATTTTGCATATATATTCACACCGTTTACTGAAACAGTATGCATATGCTGAACTTTATTATATGATATATTATTGGATTATTATGAATGCATTATCTTGTGAGCAAGAATGTTGTCACTGGTTGAGAAGGGAGGTATTTGAATCCATAACAATCTGTTTCATTTCATTTATTTATTCATTATTATTTCCCTTTGAAATTGTGTTTTTGAATGAAAATATAAAGTAGCATAAAATGGAAATATTGAAGGAGCTCAAAATTGTAGTACAGTACTTGAATAAATGAGTAATTTTCCACCATTGTTTAGGGGGCTATATATTAAAAATAAAACATACATTTTGAACTTTATTTAACCTGTGAGTAGAAGGAAGATACATCGAACAAAAATGTGAAATGTAAGTATAAAGTGTTCCAGTATAGTGTACAGCATCAGACAAAACTGATGACAAAAGTCAAACAACCTTAATCATGAATTTCTTTGGTTCTGATTTATATTTTTTTCATTTATAATCATATTGAATTACAGCTCAGCTCCACTTACAGATACTCTCTTATTTTCTGCTCTCACATACATTCATACATCTCAGTATGAATAACAGCCGTGTATTGAAGAGAAGGTGACTAAATTCCCAATGTGTCAGTCCTACGACTCAAGGGCACTTCAGTTCTATTAATGCTGAGGTGTGTCTGCAGAGTGCTAATCAGGGAAACGCACAATGGTTTCTCTTTGTGACTTTAATGCGGTGCAAGTTCAAAGGAGGAAGTTTGCCACAGACAGCAGAGAGTCCTGAGGCTTTGTCGAACAGCATCGAGTAGACCTATTGGAGTGTAGGTAGTTGGAGGGAATTGAAGCTGAGCAAACATCTGAAGCCTTTCCAAACAGGTGATTTAAAAAAAAAAAAAAAGTGGCCCACTCCAAATGTTGTGTAGGAGAGACATCTGTTCCTGCAGGTTAGCTGAGGTGAACAGAGGATAGACTAAACGCACTGATGCAACAATGGAGCTGTCGACTTTCTTGTTTCACAACTTTCCCAGGGCCTGACTGCATGCACAAGGCCTCTTTTACACTCACTGCACTGTTTTACAGTGATAACTGTATAATAATGCTAAAGAGTGATCAGATGATCAGTGATGGAGCAGATGTTTGATTCCAGAACAAACATGAACTTTTAACGAGCTGCAGCCTAATAACAAAGACGTGATGTCTTAACTTAAAAACTCTTTAGTGGAGTGTGTCAGTCGACAACAGGCCACCCTCAGGTACAGCATGACACACTCTCTCCACCTTCAGCAGGAAACAGCCGTTGCTATAGTTACTGATAGACGCCTCGCTCAACCAGCTGTTGTGTCTTTCTTAAGATTGTGGATATATAAGCTAAATGGCTACAAATCTGGTATCTTAACAGCAACAATGTGCAACCCTTCCACCATTAAATAACTGAAATCAAGTCAGTTGTGTCTGTCATTCCCACTCTGCTCCTCATACGAGTTCAGAGCACCAGGGGGAGTGTTAGTGTTAGACCAGAAAGAGGAGGTTTATAGGCCCGGAGGGGCTGGAGAATATTGACCCGAGGGAATGGAGCTGGTCTCGTGCCAGAACCAAAGCTGGGCAATGTAAATGGGCTTAGCAGCCACTGTGGACATAAAGACTGTAGAGGATGTTGATGGAAGAAGCTAATGAGAGAAAAAGAGCCACACAAGAGTAAATCATGGGACAAATTTTTAGTCATTGGTGAGACCTCCATGAAACAAAAGGCTTTGAGGCAGAGTGCTGCTATAATCAATATTTTCTACAATGAATAACATAAGAAGCGTTTTAGCATCTTTCAGCTTGTTTTGGTCTTACAGCCTGCAGTTTTACCATTTTGGTTCACAGTCACTGCTCTCAGCATAACAATCTCTAAATGGGACGAAGGACAGAGGAGGTTCCACACTGTACACATTGTAAAGCCGTGAACTGTGATTAGTGACTGCGACTTGACTAAAATCGCTGCAGCAACAAAGTTAGTGAGTAGCTGATGGAGATAGTGAAGCATCTACAGATATTTCCTCCAAATGAATGCTCACGTTACTGCATGTCTGCTGGAATGTTGGAATAAGCCACCATAAGTGTTGGGGTTATGCTTGAAAAGACTGAGTTCACGTGATGGATTCTCCAACCACCTCGGAAATCAAAAGTGTTTATAGAAGACAGAGTGAAACGCTGGCTGTCATAGAGAAAATGTCAGATACATCCCCCGCTAAGTGATGCCAGAAAGGTCAGGAGGCTTCCCAAACAGTTCGACCCTCCAACAAGCAGCTCTGATGAAGCACACTGGCGCCTTTAGACAACTTTATAAGGTAAAATATGTCAATGTTGTGTTCACAGCTTGTCCTCAAATGGCCAGAAAACATCAATTAATGCAAGAAAGTAGCAAGACAGAACTTACAGGTAGTGAAACATTCATTTTCACCGCATGAATATTGCCCATTTAAAAGTAGAACAAAGCCCTCGACACGACCTGATGTTAAATTATGCTGGAAACATAACCATAAGTTGGTTCGTCCTCTGATGTTAAAGAGAAAAGTTTGGTGACCTATATGATAGCTCTCTGCTCTGAAAAAGAATGTAAACACCGCTCTACAGATTTTGAAAGTTACAAATCTCTGATCCTTTGAATTAAACAGTAACTTTCTGCATAAATTAGACCTCTTCCTCATGAGCAGATGCCATGTAAACATTCCCCGGTCTCTCCCAAGTCATAACAGCCTTGAAAAAGTCATGTGTGGAGTCACGGTGAATTCTCATTGACAGTGACATCTCTGTGATTTAAATGGAAGACCTGTGTATCTCCGAAGTTTACCAACATCAAATATAAAACAAAACAAAACCTCCTCGTTCCAGCGAGACCACTTCGCTGTTAAATATTTCAAAAACCTTCCCCCTTATTCCTCTCGCCGGCAATCAGGAAACAATCTTTCCTTGTCTCTCCCCGGCATCTTCAGGGACTCTGGGTACAGAGTGTGAGGGAAGACGTCTGAATGCGAGATGACTGCTCCAGATCCGATGGCGGATGAGTGTGTAGCTGGTGGAGGGTGGTTTAATTGGAGATGTGGCTGGCTTCTCCTGCAGAGGGAGAATAGGAGAATATGCGTGGCTCCCAGTGGCTCGGTGCGTCGCATAACCAGTGACCTAGAAAAGGAACACTGATCACTCCCCGGAGTTGACGGCAGAGGAGACGCACTCCTAACGAATGCACGGGGCTGAGGTCTGCCGCTGATCGGAGAGAACTGAGGCATTGTGGGTATGCGGGACAAGCAGCAGCGAATGTGACCCTGGTGTTCTGAAGGGGAAGAGACGCAGTGAGTTACTGTGGACTGTTCTGTTTGAACAAAAAGATGGTGGGCAAAGATAGGAGAATTGAAGATTCATGCTTCATGTAATGTGACAGGGCACGGTGTAACCTGACAGATAGTGCTGAGTCATCACTGGGACCTGACATGATGTTACAGGGACAGAGAGACAATAAGAGCTCCACAGGGTCTGAATAAATAACTTCTAATCAGACATGAACACTGTCTGTGAGCTTAAGAACATCTGTAACACTTTTATTGAACAATTCCAACACTATATAAGCATTTAAAGAACGCTTTATAAGACATGATAATGCAGTTGTAAGCAGATATAAGAAAGGATATTAACATACTGTTATCAACCATTCTAACTAACTTGCATGAAGAAATAATGTATATGATAACAGCTGCGTTTTACTGTATTGTCGCTCATTATCTGTTCATAAGCAACTTCCTCTTATGTAAATCAATGTTCAGCTGTGGTAATCTGTTTCATCAGATGACTGGCTTGTTTTAATATAATTATACTGAAAATACTTTTTAAGTTCAAGCTTGAAAATGAGATCAAACAGAAACAAGATTAAAGCTTAGAAAGTGAACTTACTGATTATTGGAGCCTGCAGAGTCTTACAGAGTTTTTACAGTCAGTCCTCTGTGCCATTTGATCAGTTGCTGTAATCCTTTGCTGTAATAGTAGGTTACTATTTTTCAAAGCCATTTTAACTTGATGTAATCAACTCATTTGATACTATATTACATCTAAACAGGACTGCAATTGCTCTAGTCTAGTCTCGAGTCTAGTCTACGTAAAATGTTCCATCATTTTTAACTACTAATTTGCACTTAGACTGCCTGAAACTGCAGAATACAGCCTGTATTTTAGAGCAAGCATAGTATTTCTTTAAACGCTTTTTTTGGTCTTCCTTCAATTTTATTTTTGCTCTCTAAAACTCCCAATGTGTTGGCAGGTCAGGTCAAAGATGGGGAGGTCTGCTCTCTGTTCCCCTAGAGTGTGCAGTGTGTGTGTGTGTGCTTGGATATAGAGACGGACATGCAAGCACATTACCAGCACATCAAAATCCAGTTGTCACCCCGCTTCTGAAATATAATGTTTCAACATGGGCTAAATAGTTGTCAGTACAACTGTCATTTACATGTGACTGATGAGACAATACAGAAACGTTTCAAAAGGCGACATCTGAAGCTTCCGTTTCCTATCTGAGAGAGGAAACAATAGTTCATGTACCCGTGTGATACATGTGAACATTTCCCTTGAACTACACACATTCTGTGCTTTATAATGAGGTGAATCAGACAGAGAAAGAGAGAGACTCCCATTAGTGGTGGGGGAGAGGGCTCCTGCGTTTCCTCCATCAATTAGTACTGCAGCCAAGCCAGAGGAGCGCTGCTGATTACTGACGGAGCTGCAGCCAGTTGTTCACTGAGTCGATACGGCAGCTTAGCTACTGGATGACTTTGATTCAGTAGACCCAGATGGGACGACGAAAAGCCAACCACAGGTCTGAAATAAAGCAAGCTCACACACATAACCGAGACGTTAAGTATTTAGCCGGTCAGCCAGCAGGACGACACGCGCCATAGCCAGTTAGACCATTAGCAATGCTTGTTAGAAACCTGCCAGCAATGCTATCAGCCAGACCGAGAGCCGGTCAGCTCGTCCTCTGATGCAGCTCGTAACACTGAGACATTTTAATTAGCCCTCCCTGCCCGCCTGCTCTGGGTGTTTCCTTAGTTGCTGGGCTGTAAAGTAAAAGTAGATATGAATAAATCAGACCCAACAAGATGTGCTATAAACTGCAAAAAACATCCTGTGATTTAGAACAGTGGTTTCAATAGGTCACATGTTGTTTCGTTCATAGCATAGCAGTGTTAGAAAGCGGGCAAAATAATGTTACACAAAGTCAGAGTTATTGCTTTAAACTTGAGTCTTCGCTTTTATACTTACTACTGGATAAAGGATCATTTTACATTTTCAGGAGAAAGATTGCTCTTTGGGTGACAGGGTCATAATGCATGGACATATTTAATCAATGACAAGGGGTCACACATAGCTTTGTTTGAGGGGTCACAAGCCTAAAAGGTTAGGAACCACAGAACCACAATAAACTACACTTCATGATGAAGACATAAACGGACATTTGAAATTTAAATAGACATTTAATATGACGTGTGCCTGATCTATAATGATGTATAGTGATAGCAGGGCACTGTATGGGATTGGCCAGATTTGCAGCTGAAATTTTACTCGATTGTGTCCTCTTTTCCTTTTCAAAGAAAATCTCTCCTCATCCTTTCATTTGTCTCCCTGTTGACGTGCATCACAGCCTTCACATTAATCACCAGTCTGTCGCTCCTTTCTCTCCTCCTCCTGGTCTCAATTTATTCACATTCCTCTCTTTCCCCTTCCTTTACCGTGAATCACGCCTAATTAGGCCCTCTCTAGATCTGATTTTCATAAAAGGCTTGGGGGAAGGGGGGGGATTTGGTTATGACAATTATTTTTCATATATGGAACAGGGACAAAGGATAAATGGTTATTAGTATTCTGCACCTTACAGAAAATCACCAAAAGATCTCGCTCTGATTCTGAAATTACAAAGGGACACCGCTGTTTTTGAAAATGCGGGACAATGTCGGGACACGGCAGATAACAGGCAGGGCTACATAATTGCACAGTTGAATTTGACACTTGGGAAATTAAACATTAGATTTGATATGAAAACAAATGGGGGAACACTGTGTTGACTCATTTTGAAAAATGTAAAAAAAGATATAGAAGTTCATCAATAAATACATCATCACACTATGCATCCTGTGCGGTCAGGATGAGAGTCGAGACACAGTGTGCAGTATGATTTTTTGAAAGATTCTTGTCTTTTTGATTTGGGTGAAATCTTTGAAGTTGATTATGATGGACTACACTGGGTGTTTTTCCATGTAGAACTGATTGAGTCTGCATCTGGCTCTCTTCAACACTGGTCCTCTGCAGTAGGCTTCTTTTGTTGCAATTAGTGGCTACCATGGTTGCAAGTGCAGCACTCTTCAGTGGGTGCATATCTGACATAAAAGCAGACTGTAACAAACTCATGAAAACAGCAGAAGCTAGGAGGGCACTCGGAGTGTGCAGATCTCTGACAAGGTGTATTGTTGCTACAATGATGTTTGAGATGGCTGGTGTATGTTTAGTCACAGCACAGCATTCACTCTGACTAAGACAGATTTGCTCCTACGTGACGTATTCAGTCCTGAAGTGACTGATTTAAAAACATGATCCTCACAAAGTTATCATATTATACACATACACACACACACACACAGTCCAGCTTGAAAGCACTAAATAAATGAGTTTCTACATTATTCAGAATGTATGTGCCTATGTGTCCTATTAAGAGCAGCAGCACCTAACAGCCTCAGGGTGGATGCAGGGGGTGAGAAAACATTGGTTTAGGTGGAAGATCCGGTGATGTCCCTTGTTATTTTAACCACACACACACACACACACACACACACACACACACACACACACA
>NC_040023.1:27879018-27889464 GCF_000972845.2 Larimichthys crocea
ATATATATTCATGCACACTGATGATGTCCCCTACCACATTGAGTGGGCTCTATTGTTTACGGCCCCCTGGACAGGGTCTCCAGATGGCAGGGTGCCTATTACTGCGGCCCCTACTGTGAGGGCCCCACTGTGCATGTGTGTGCGTGTGGATGCACGTATTCATCTGTGTGTGTGTGTGTGTGTGTGTGTATAGATGCAAATAAACAGAGAGGGAGAGAGATGTTCACCTTCATATTTGTGCGCATTTCTGCCTATATGTCTGCAGGGCAGGCTCCCTGTGTGTGTGCATGAGTGTGTGTGTGTGTGTGTGTCGGTGTATGGGGTAAGGGTGAGCCAGAGGCAACATACAGTGAGACACCAGTGTGACATTCCTTCAAAGACCCCATCAGAGCCTTTCCCCTACAAAGGAGAGTGCAGTGTGTGTTCCTCTGGGGGATTAGCTCAGCCTCAGTCATTAGGCCTCAGCCCAATGGCCCCGAGGAGACGCTGGCTGGATCTATAGCATGAAACACATACAACACTCACACAGCCGTATGCTGGGCCCAACTCATGAATATCATTACATAGTAATGGAGGATAACTACCCAGGGATAAGACTCGGCCTCACACAATATGTTGTGCTGTGCAGTCAGGATGGGATTCAAGACGGAGTGTGGACATTAAATAATATTTTTTAAAGATTCTTGTCTTTTTGACATAATTGGTGAAAGACAGTTATGATGTAGCTATGAACTGCGTTTGGTCTTTCAGGTCACAATAAAATACTGTATGTTTAAAAGTATGATATGTCTATTCCTGTGTGAAACTGAAGGGGAATTCACTTAAATATCTTCAAATATGTAGAAAAGAAAAGAAAAGAAAAGAAAAGAGAAGAAATCTTGTAAAGATGTTTTTTCGTATCAATCAGCCCTCATTAACAACAACCCTCCACTCCTGACCTTTCTCTCTGACGGAGCCCACCGATCAACATAACAACACATTGATCAGCAGAGAGCGGCCAGACATCAATACAGCGATCAATCTCCACAGGTCACTGAGGTTGGGCACAAACAGATTGCATGTAACAGGATTATGGCAAATGGGATTTAGAAAAAGATTGATACAATAATTGTGATTGGTTAGCAACATTTTTTTGGAGTTCAGTATTCCCAAAGATGGATACATTTTTAGTCTTTTAAAGCAAACACCATTTAGTTTGAAGTGCAATAGGAATCTGTTACCATTTTAAAACATTTTATAGATGAAAGAATCATCAATGAATTGAGAAAATAACCATCAGATCAGCACATACAGAGACAGATGTTTTATTTTTTGTTTATTAATTCTTTTTCTTGAATGTTTTTCTATATCTGTATAGTTTGTTTTTTTTAAAGTACATTATACTACATTATATATAATTTGTCTGTCATATTCTGATGTGTGAATCACCATGGCATCATAAAAAAAAATACTTTTTACCTGCCTGGCCCTGGACCACACCCTGACAAACACTCATTCAAGCTGAAATTGAGCAGTCATTTTCATTTTTAAATGACTGTTGACAAATGGAAGGACGCCTGACATCCATCAAGTCTTTCAGATTTCTATTTGATTTCAAATAATAAAAGAACACGAGGAAAATCTTTAAAGTCAGTCAGGTCTGCTCCGTGTAATAAAAGGCTGAGTTACACAGTGAACCATGATCAGGTACACAGAAGAACATTTATACAAACTTCATGGATCAGTATATATACTTCATATCATGCCACCCAGTGACATATCTGAACTGTAGACACAATTCATTACCTGCAGGACAGCTGACAGGACGTACTGTGATGCTTCCTTTTGTACGCCACACTGACATTTCAGCATAATGGTGCCAATGATGCATTCATGTGTTGGGTGTTTATGGAGCAGCAGTCAGGAGCGGTGTGATCGTCAGGAGTAATATCATGATATGTACCTCAAGCTGCTGCTCTAGTTTTGATGGCTAACATTTGACTTTTAGCATTTAAATAAACAGAGGCTTGGGAAAGGTAAGAGAATATGGGTCTGAGTCTTTTGTTGTTTCTTTTTACTGACGAGAATCCAGTATCTTATCACCCTAATATTCATATAGGAACTTAAAGTTCTGTATAGTGAGATTATTCAGACTTTATGACACATTTTCATCTCCAGTAATCCCATAATCTTCTTACTGACTCGCAGTAGTTTACGCTCTTCCACCTCCGTCATCATCATCATTCTTTGCACAGCATTGCTCTCCCTCCTGTTCCCCTTTTCAGTCAGTGATGAATTATTTACACAGGGTATGGATCTACAAGCCCTCTATGCGTTGCAGTTGCTGAGCCACATCGATGGGCGGAGGAAGGGGGTGGGTTTTGACGGGTGGCCGGGCTTTTTACGAAAGAGCGAGCAAGCGAGGCGAAAATGCAGCGCTCTCCAAAGGTCATCGCCACCCACCGGGTCTCCTGTGATATTTTCATTACCGAGGTGAAAAACGCCCGCTCCGTCACAGTCAGCTCTCTGTGTATGTGCACCACCTTCAGGCCTGTCGTAGTAATCCCTGGTGGCAGTGCTATGTGGTAGGCATGATGGAGGGGAAGGGAAGAGGGATGTTTTTTGGAAGTGTGCCGGTTAGATAAAGTGAAGGGGAAAATTGCAAAGAGGGGAGAAAGGATGGAGAACGAGAACATAGAGGAAATGGAAGAGAGGAAAAGCAAAGGAAAGAAAAAGAGTAAAGGAAGGAATACATAAAGGAAGGAAAGATGTAGAGAGAGAGAGGTAAAGACAGGAAAGAAAGATGGAGGTAAGGAGATAAAGGAAGGAAGAGAGATGGGGAGAAAGGGGAGAAATAAGAGACTTCATTACAGCTACGTGTCTCCTGCTAAAGCTGGGAATCAGATAGGCTCTGATTGTTTTTTCTTAGATACACTGTAATCTCGCTGATCTCCAAACAGTGCTGTAATTGGATTCTTCTGGGATGATCAGAAAAAAATGTCCTATTAACTGCTGTCTTTGTGTCTCCAAACAACAGGACTAAAAGTAGGAACGATGATAACCTAAAAGATAGACCAAGGTCTGGATTTGTGTAAAGATTTATGATAAGAAATTAGATTACTTATAATAATTAGACTTTGAATTATTAGATAGAGCCTCACACATATCAGTGCTGAAATTCTTGATATTTTAATCGTGTATGTATCTGTATTTACATTATGTTATATGTCCAAACACAGCACTGTTGAGTCCTCCTTTGCTCCATATTTGCTTTCTGGCAGAATTAGATGAGATGATCGATGCACCTCTCGAATATGTTAAATATAGAAGTACAGCCATCTTAGTTTAGTACACATAGGGGAACAGCTAGCTAAGGTAAATCAGCCCCTCTAAAGCTCATTAATGAATATATTATATTTTGTTTATTTAATTTGTACAAAAAACTAAATGTAAAAAACAGAATTCACATTATTTTAACGGTGTATAAGGCACATAAACCCTGTAAAATGGTGGATTGGTGTTTGCACACAGGCTAGCAGCACTAGCTCCCCCGTTTTAGAGTCCTTGTGCCAAACTAAGCTAACCAGTTTCTGGCTGCAGCCTGATATCATCATATCGATCCTCTAATCTAACTGATTAGCATTATAGGTATTATATTTAGGTGTTGGATCTTTAGTGGAAGTGAAATACAAGTTTTCTTGCACTTCTTGTTCTGTTATGAACGTCACTTTGTTAGTTACATTCTTCCTAATTTTGCTTGTTAGGATGAAGACATTTTCCAGTCAACGGTAGATGGATCCACACTTTGGAACAACAATCCGCCTTTTTCCATAATATTTTTTGAAGAAATCCATTACATGCCATAACGTTTCAAATAGGACAAGGTTCCAGAAAAAAAACAACCATGATCTGTGAGTTCTGTATTGCCAAAGCACTGTATTGTGAATTTTTCCTAATGTTTGTTATGATCTCATAATAAAATATTGAGTGTGTGTTTTTATTTGATGAGATGCTACTTAAAGAAAACAGGATTAATATGGATGGACTTTTTTTTTCTGTATTGGTGATTAAGGAATCAGAGGTCAGTGCTTTTTCATTAGCATACATTACACACACAAACACACACACAGAACAACTATCTGCCACAAAAAGTGTTTGCATACCCCACTACAAAAATATATTCCTTTTTAATTATATGACAAGATATTGTGCTTTGAACATTTCTCATATAACCCTGAAGCAATTACTGTCAGTGAAGGTGTGTGAAATTGGTGTAAAAACGCTAAAGCTGACTGTTAATTAATTCTTCCTTTGAAATGGCATTAAAACTCCCCTGAAAATATAAATCCCTAATTGCCGTAGTAAACTCTTACAGGGATGGTGAGGAGGATATAGACTGGGCTGAGCAAAACAACTTTGCTGTAACAGGTTCATTTGAAAGCTTTCATCCATTAACGTTTTTTCATTTCTTCCCCTCTGCCACGAGGCGGGGAAGCGGGCCAGTGGAGGGAAGGCGGATGGTACGGAGCGCTTTTAAATTTTCACTTTCCTCAACAATCCCAGCTTCTTTCTTTCTTTCTTTCTTTCTTTCTTTCTTTTTTTCTTTCTTTTTTTCTCTCAACCCAAATGCTTCTTTCCCTTCCATCTATTTCTCCTGTCTCTCTTTCTCCATCTGCCCCTTTATTCTGCTGCCAGTCCTTTTAAGGCTTCCATTAGAGGTTCAAATCAACTGATGTTCCTCTGATGCCAGCGCCTGTTAAAACTTCTTTCAGGGCATCTATTGATCTTCTGGGCCGGTACCCCCCTCTTTCTCAGTCTCTCTCTATATCTCAGTAAACAGGACCACAGGGAGTTTTCTGTCCCTGCTGGTTTGACCCTTTATTGAGGCTGGCACATCTCTGGCCGTTAACCAGCATCGTCACCTGTTAGCAGCCCAGTGCCACCACTTTTCCATTTACATTCTACACACATCCATCTCTCCTTTTCTCGTTGCGTAGGAGACATTCTTCCAACTTCTATGTTGGACACGTCATAGCTCTGTAGCCCCAAAGCATTTTCTTCCCCTTTTACAACATCCACAGATAGGGATAACAATTTAGCCTTGTTCCTCCTCTAGAACAATCGGGAGAACCCATAGCCTCTGTAATGTTTGTATTCCACTCGGAAAGTGGAAGTTAGTTAGTGTGTTACCATTCATTCCCACTAGGTGTTACCTTTAGTTGGTTTGCTGCTGTCATCGGTCCTGCACAATTAATGTTGTGTTCCTCCCATATTATCAAAGGGAGGAAGTTTAGTTAGCTGTCTCTCTGTCATGGTTCATTGTGATGACAAATGATCAGACTGTCAAAATCATTGACTGTATATAAAGTTGTACACAACAACATGATAGCCCCCTGGTGGCTGGTTGCAGTAGAGGTATGAAACACTGTCCTTTCTATGTTATTAAAGTACATCAATTAAGTTTTACAAAAGATAGTTACTGTTACTGACTTTACCCCTGACCACTACTGCGCAGACTCTGCCTTCAGTTGACATCACCAGCGCAAGATGGCATGACTTCATTACTGTTCAGTAGGAGGACATGGATCCATCTTTACATACAGTATGTGGTCAGGATGAAACACCACTATCAGAAATATGGACAGCAGTACATAAAAATAACAAGTTGACAACAGCCAAACACTGCAGCGAGCGCAACAACACAAGACATAGCAGCTAGCTAATATTACTTTCTAGTCCAACAGCAAGAAGCCCAGCTCCGCGTCTGTAATAAGTCGCAGATTTATTCCAGCCCCTTCTTGTTCTTAGCTTTCTGCGTCAACGTCCCCTTCAGACCTTTTGCCTCTGTCATTATGTCCATAGAGGCTGCTGAGCCCAGCTCTGGTTTTGGCACGACACCAAACGCCTTTGGTACAAACACTAACATTTTCCCGATGTTCTGAGCTCACAGTCCAGACTCCCTGGCTAACAAACTACAGCTCACAGCCATTAGAGCTAAAGTGTTATTACAACATCAGTCAAATAAATGACTGAGATTGTCAATCTGAACCAAATATTCAAGCCCTGGCAAATGCTGTCACTTTTATTATTATTTTTTTAGTAATTACAATTTTAAGTACACAAGACAAAGCAAACAATAATCTATACAGTGAATACTTAACAAAAATGAACCTTAATTTCAGCTTGACTCAAGGGTTTTATGAAGAAGTATTTGACCCTCGACCCTGTTGATTTACTTCTTTTTGTGATTATCGGAGCTCACTCAATTTGGCTTTCCTTCAAATAATTCATGTTTTGCTTCCTTGCTTTTATCTTAACCTTTTCCATATATTTTTATTTTGTTCCTTGCCTTTTCCCACCATAATTTATTTTATTTCTTGTTATTTTTTTGTCCTTCACCATTGCATTCGCTCCCCTCTGCTGTTTCACAGCTTTCTCTCCCCTCCGATCTCTCTCTTTCTTCCCATTTCAATGGCAGTGGCCAAGGTTATTTGGCAGCCGCCACAGAGCACATTTGTTTTTCCCTCTCTGCAACTGAAGAAGACACTCTGCTATTCTAATGGACTCCAGAAGAGAGAGTCCTTTGAATTGGTTTAAAAGGAAGGCCAGCAGAGTCCCTCTTTCTCTCTTTCCTCTCTCCTTCTCTGCTTTTGTAGACACTGACAAAGGAGTCTCTCTGTGTTTGCCATGGGACCAGATGTACCCATGCAATAGACAGGATGCTAACCCCTGGAAGCCCTTATGTTCCCCCGCCATAAGACATTAAAGCTACACTCGGCAGCTTTGCATATTGGCAGCTCCAAATGGCAGTGAGAGGTGACTAAAAACCTGATCCTCAGTAAACACAGAGCATGTAAGGTGATGTCACTAAATAACACTTCACTTGGTCACGCTTTCCAACATGGTTGGGCTATGACACTTCACCATAAAGGAAACCAAAAGGATGAAAGAGGCAAAAGATTGAACGCTGGTGAGACCAAACAAGTCCTTCAAACCAAATAACCAAGTAGGTTCTAAGTGTTTTCTGATCTCACAGCCCAAAGTCTATTTCAACACGGCTAAAATATACTAAAATGAATGTTTTCTGATTGGCCACTGCTCTGGTTACAGTAACTGAGGTTTAAGCTGCTTGGTTAAAGTTAAAAAAAGATCATTGTTTGAGTCCAGATACTCAGCAACATTGTGTAACTTTTTCCCCATAAAATACCAGACCTTATATTAATTTGGATGACTCATAATCAGGTCGATGGTGCTTCTGCCATTCCCACTCTCAAGTGTGTATGCCTTTGCAGGAGAAGCTAGAATGGGCACCAGAACCAGAGCCAGGTAAGCGGGCAACATAACCAGACTTAGCAGACGCAAAGCATGGCAGAGGCAAAGAGGCCGAAGAGGCGAAGATAAGAGGCGAAATCAAGGAAGAGGCCGCCAGAGTTAATCTGGGACTGTCTTTTAGTTGTTGGCGAGACCTTCATGAAATAAAAGGCTGAAAGACAGACGTCCAGCTGGGCTTTAGCTGTGGGTATGAGTAATATTAACTGGCTGCTGTGTCTAAGTAATAATAATTATTGCATTCTAAATCTTGAGGTACCAAATCGCAAAAAACAACAAATTCCTATATAATATTGCTTTAGGTGTAGGGAAAGATTGCGGTGACTTTATTAGGAAACAGGACAGCGCTCACTAGTGGGCAAGTTGCTTTTTTGACCAATCTGATCGAGGTTTTGCAGTGCTACTAAAAATGTCACACCACTTCTACTTTTGTCTTCATGTCATAATTCAGGCCACTTGTCAGGCGAAGGAGAAATATCCATACCACAGACGATATATACAATTCATCCTTCAAATGAAACAATAAAACGTAATTTGTCCATGGCATCTAGAACGACACCAAGGCCCACTGTGACATCACCCATTTCTTTGTGGACCATTCTGACAGCTGGCATTAAGGCCATTGGCATCTTAGTTTTTGGAACTAGAAGTGGTGACGTACTGTGAATTGGCCTGTGCTTGGTTTTGGCTTGTCTAAGAAAAGGCAGCTTCTCTGGTCATAAACATTCTCGTATTACAGCTAAAAAGTCACAAAAAAATATTTAAGGTGAAAAACTGGCAATGCAGTGACAGAATGTTGATTCATATTTGATCAGCACTGCATAGTTTTGCAGCTTGATCCGAGTTTCATGAGTTTCAGTGTGTTCCGCGTCAGAATAACAAGGTAGCCATGCCCTAAAGCGCACTCTGGTTAAACTTTGGTTTGGTTTCGGCACCAAAAGACATTTATTGGAGGGTTGAGGCTTGAGAGTTAAAATAAGTACTTTAAGGTTAGTGAAACATTGTGGTTTGGGGGGAAATGACTACTTTGTTGAGGTTAGGTGACCTAGTTAAGGACGCGGTTAAGGTTGGATAATAATTGTGGTCATGCTTTAAAAAGAACATTGACTGTAAGTTGAAAACCAACAGCAGTCTCCAGTGTTAAAGTCAGATGTTTTGTTGACCCATCCGTTGACCCTGATCTCCTCGATATGCAGACTTTGGGTGTTTTTCATCATGCTAATTTATGCTTCCTTGTGTCCTTTCTCCTTCCCTGACATGGAAATCATTTTGGTGTGTATAATGGATGATAACTTATCATGATATGTCATTCTTTATTCACAGTTTATTCCTGGATCTACAGATAATATATAGAAAGGTTAAGATGCAATATAATACGCCAGCATCTTGTGCGTTATAAATTTAACACTCTGAATATATAAGATCATCAGGAGAGAAAATTATTTAGCCAGAAAATGCATCACCAGATTTTTTTCTTTTTTTGTGTCTCCGGGCTTTATATTTTTACAATACAATCGACATTCTTGCACAGCTATGTGGTGTATTATTGTGCAATACAACTAATAATCAGCTGTGTTAAACAATTTAAATGTCTAAATGAATAAAGGCCTCTTTATATGAACTTTATAGGCTTATAGGAGATCTATCTATGAAAGATACTGTAAAGTTTTGAGGGATTCTGGGATTGGACATTCTTACCAGTCAGTTTGACAGGTGATACCACTTTGCAAACGCAGCACCAGTGTCTATTTCCAAGTATACAGTGAGTTAATAGTTTATGTTCAGAAAGCCAAATGCCGCCGAGTAGTGACAGCAATGGATAGTTAAAACCAAAAACTGGCTAACTCACCAAAATATTTGGATTGTTTCATTACATTCATAGGATGAGGAGGGTTCCTCTTTCTCCATTTGTTGTTCCCGCACATTGTTAATGAACGGAGAGCCTCATATATTGAAAACACACACTTGCTTCATCATCTCCAGGCATCGTGGAGCAGTCACAGTGGTAGAAATACATACATTAATGAGTATTCTCATACATTTCCCCTCCTTTCATAGCTCTACATTGTTTAAAATGATTCTATACTCAAAGCACAGAGTCAGTGGTGATTGCTGAATGAGGGATAAAAGACGTGGAATAATCCCACTTTTAAAGGCATCATCATTTGTCCTATTAAGAAACACTTTTTTCCTCACTTCTTCCATGCATTATAATCCAGCTCTGCATTAAAGGCTCGACTCCTGCCAGCGGCTCATAGCGCAGCCCTGTATCCCTGCTGCTTGATGCACACAATAGAAAACAATACAGAGTTAGATTGAAGTCATGCAGGGGTCAGCAGCTCCCTCGTGAGAAGAGCATGAATGTTTTCTCTGACGTGTTGCCTCTCTGGCCAACAGGGGAGCAGGAAATGATGATGGGTCTGTATGTAATAGAGATACAGCAGCATCGAGGCTGTGCTGCCGGGGAGCCTCATTTCTAATTACTGAATTTGTTGACAGTATTGAATCTGAGCTTTTCTCCAAACAACAATCCATTACGGATGCATTATGTTCTCTAGTTCATCAAATGGCAGCACACTGAGGGGTAAATTTCACCTCACCTTTACATATCCAGGAACGTATTGAGGGGAATAACTCTGTTTTATCTTATTCATTATTAGTTTAGTTTAGTTTGAGGTCTTTATTTGGTTATGAAATTTTTTATTATTTTTTTAAATTTAGGATTTAGTCGATGAATACATTTAATCTGTTTGGGATGTTTTTGTTGAAATCATTTTAAATCATCATCATCATCATCATCATCATCAATAAATCATTAAATCATTTAATTGTTTCTTTGGTGTTATGTCTGCTGGTTTGGCGGAGCGTAAGAAATTGTCCAGATATTAAACGTACTACGAGTCACGATATCACTGAGGTCGGGATCTCATTTTCATGGAAGACCTAAGTATATGAGTGTGTCAATAAAACATAAAACAAACTTTTTAAACTGTAAAGTGTTAGTTTGATATAGATACAGTTTGTTACCCTAACTCCAGAATCATCTTTGCCCTTTGAGCTGGTGGATAGCAATAGCCAGAGCCACCACACTCTTCAGCTTCAGAAACCTATGGGTGACGTCACGGATACTAAATATAT
>NC_040023.1:27889513-27891740 GCF_000972845.2 Larimichthys crocea
CATTGTAAAAATTAAATAGTGATCAAAATGTTCTTGGGTTTCCAACATCCAATGGAAGACTGCAAGTTTTTGCCTCCCAGCACAATCGATCACTGGTTCAGTCACATGCACGAAATCTAGCGAGGAAACAGGGCTGGGTCTTGTCTACAGACCAGGATGAACCAAGTCTGAATACTAAGAACCACATGATTTCTGCAGTGTTTTGAACATCGCTGCTTCAGAATATCAAAGCACGGCTAGGAACTCTGGCCTCTCTGGACTGTTCTTCTTACTGTTCTCTCTCTCTTCTAGCTCACATCCTCATCAACATGTTTTCAGATTCATACCCAACCCCACCGAGATTTATCCTGCTAGTCTGGGCAACCTTCTGGTCACAAACTTGTGTGCCTTCTTTAGCTTTGCTTGTATCTGCATTAACTTCACTAACGATAAATAAATCACAATAACCTGGAAATGCCCTTATCTAATGCTCTAGGAATCTATTTGTGTGTACATACAGCATATAAGGAATGGATGCTTCTATGTGGGCGTCATTTGGTTCATGTGGTGCACCCAATTTTGTGCAGATGCTATACTTTTTTTCCCAAGTTTGAATATGGAAAGTAACAAGCACTGTACTTTTTAACCCCAGTCACAGAACATTACAACGCTGGAGTTTCATAAATAAATCCATTCATCAACGTGTCGTCATCACTCAGAGGATGATGGGGGTGGTTGAGGATTTCCTGTTGCTCTTTTCCCTGTGCTTTTCGTCTCTCACGCCCAACAACAAGCTCATTAAACTGCAAGCAAACTGACATTTCACCTCAACTTCTCTGTCTCTCTCTTGTTTCACATCATTAAGTGGCACTGTCAGGCTCAAAGGTAGCCGGGCAAACTCTTTGAGAGAAATGGCTCGCCTGGCAAGCGGGCATTTTGATGAGCTTGTCACTCCCTCACCCCAAACATGCCTCATTAGTAGTTCAGTCGAAACACCTATCTGCAGCCCCCACTCCTTACACACACACACACACACGCACACACACACGTACACAAACACACACACACAGTTTCTTTCTCTTTCTGCCTCTCCCTCCATCTCCCAGCTCCCTCTCTGGCCCCCCTCCTGTTTTTCAGCACTAATTAGCTGGCTTCTCCCTCTTCTGTGCTTCCCCAGTCACATCTCAAAGGGAGACGGATATGATTTTTCTTTAACCCAAAGGCCAACTTAATCAGCTGAATTAATGACTTTATTACCCGTTAGGCTCCGGGCCATGCAACACATTTCTCTCCAATGCCCAACGCTCCTCTCTCTATCTCTCTCCCACTCCTCCTTTTACCCCCTGCAGGAATTTTTACATTTCAAAAATAGAAAAAGACAAGAGAAGAAGAGGCGCAGAGAACAGGTGATGGGTGGCAGGGAGATATTATGAGAAATGTAATAATTGAACAGAAGTGGAGTTACAGGTACACCCTAATGACTACTTTAACAATTAGCTCCAAGTCATTTATGTATATACAGTGTGTGTGTGTCTCCAAGTAAAAAAGAAAAATAATGATTTAATAATCGTGTAATCGCCATATCTGGAGGTAAAACATGGAATATGTGGTTCTTGCAATTTACGTCACATCGGTAACATCCATCCTGTCATTTAAATATGTTTAACCAATTAGCAACGGTGTCTGTCAAAGATGGCAAATGGTAACACACGCGCACACACAATGTAACTGCAATGAAAATCACTGCAGAGCCTCGAAGTCTAAACACTCCTTTTTAATGGCTAAAATGCGGCAATTAGTTGATCCATCAGTGTCTGTCAGTAGATATATTACCACAATTGAAAAACACCACTGATAAGGAGATGCGTCATTAGTCTTCTCATTTACTTGACAAACTCTAACAGAGCCCAAGGCCTATACATTGAATTAGGTTCATCCAGTGACAACAAAATAATGAGTTGATTCTGCAACTAGGAGACCGGCCCCCGAGAATTCTTATTCTTCTTATTGCTGCGACCAAAATGAAACAGCGCCCTTTGTGAGGAGAGATTTTTTTGTCTGGATCACAAAGCACGATTAGCAGGCAGAGTGATGCTACGTGCATGTGTTCAGTTTTGGCTGGTTGATTTTGCAGATGCATTATGTCCTTTGTTTGATTAAAAATGACAATACAGATAGTATGTATGTATGTATGTATGTATGTATATATATGTGTGTGTGTGTGTGTGTGTGTCTATATATATATATA